>NC_088415.1:41985150-42067650 GCF_034236695.1 Oncorhynchus nerka | reverse complement strand
GTTGTAAAGGGAAAGGGTGATACCTAGTTAGTTGTATAGGGAAAGGGTGATACCTGGTTAGTTGTATAGGGAAAGGGGGAGACCTAGTTAGTTGTATAGGGAAAGGGTGATACCTAGTTAGTTGTATAGGGAAAGGGGGAGACCTAGTTAGTTGTATAGGGAAAGGGTGATACCTAGTTAGTTGTATAGGGAAAGGGGGTGACCTAGTTAGTTGTATAGGGAAAGGGTGATACCTAGTTAGTTGTATAGGGAAAGGGTGATACCTAGTTAGTTGTATAGGGAAAGGGGGAGACCTAGTTAGTTCTATAGGGAAAGGGGGAGACCTAGTTAGTTGTATAGGGAAAGGGTGATACCTAGTTAGTTGTATAGGGAAAGGGGGAGACCTAGTTAGTTGTATAGGGAAAGGGGGAGACCTAGTTAGTTGTATAGGGAAAGGGGGAGACCTAGTTAGTTGTATAGGGAAAGGGGGAGACCTAGTTAGTTGTATAGGGAAAGGGTGATACCTAGTTAGTTGTATAGGGAAAGGGGAGACCTAGTTAGTTGTATAGGGAAAGGGTGATACCTAGTTAGTTGTATAGGGAAAGGGGTGACCTAGTTAGTTGTATAGGGAAAGGGTGATACCTAGTTAGTTGTATAGGGAAAGGGGGTGACCTAGTTAGTTGTATAGGGAAAGGGTGATACCTAGTTAGTTGTATAGGGAAAGGGTGATACCTAGTTAGTTGTATAGGGAAAGGGGGAGACCTAGTTAGTTGTATAGGGAAAGGGTGATACCTAGTTAGTTCTATAGGGAAAGGGTGATACCTAGTTAGTTGTGCAACTGAATGCATTCAACCGAAATGTGTCTTCCGCATTTAACCCAACCCCTCTGAATCAGAGAGGTGCGGGGGGCTGCTTTAGTCGACATCCACGTCTTCAGCGCCCGGGAACAGTGGGAAAGGCCAGACATGAGTAAAAGTAAGTGGTAGTTTACTGTGCAGAAGATATCTGTCTGTGTCTCCTGTCCTACCATTGAGGAAGTTGGCAGCATGGGGTTAGATATGAATCCTGAAAGTAAAGCTGTTGTGTTTTTCTATCAGTATTTCTCCGATCCTACCGTTGAGGAAGTTCCTCTGGTTCTCCAGGATCTGTCCCACATCGTTGACCCAGGCCCTGCAGACCTCTGGCGAGGCAGCCTGCAGCACGTATCTCACAACAGTCCCGTCAGCCCCCCGTGAGGTCAGCACCAATCGGCCCGCCTCCCCCTCCACCGGAGCCTCAACCCCCAGACAGCTCACCTGGAACAAAGCACAGGTGTATTCAGTAGTGTTGCATAATTCCGGGTTGCAACTTTCCCAAAATGTCCACATTTGCCGGTTGTAAGATTCCCAGAATGAGGATGGAATAAGCAGGGAATTCTGAATTACCAACCAGAACGTCTGGGAAACCTACACATTTTGGAAAAGCAACCCTGCACTTTATAAAAAGAAGAAGACGTTGATTCAATATACAACTGTAAGGCAACCAGCTGCAATAAGATTGTGAGTTTGCAAAAATGTGGGCATATACACTCTTGGAAAAAAGGGTTCCAAAAGGGTTCTGCGGCTGTCCCAATAGGAGAACCCTTTTTGGTTCCAGGTAGAACACTTTTTGGTTTCAGGTAGAACTCTTGGGTTACATCTAGAACTCTCTGTGGAAAGGGTTCTACCTGGAACCAAAAGGGATTATTCAAAGGGTTATCCTATGGATACAGCCAAAGAAACCTTTTTAGTTCTGGATAGCACCTTTTTTTCTAAGAGTGTAGCTGAACCAACATACATTCTCAAGTTGAATTGAATCTTCACTCAACTTTGAATATATTCTACTTTATTTGCATACTTCCCAGAGTGCCTTGCCTTTCGAGTGAATTGTAGTTACCACCCATGACTTTAATGCTTTTCATTAATGTAGCCTTGAAGTTAATATATTCATTTAGAAACTATCTTTAAAATCAAACTCTTTATGAAAATACATTACATATATTATAAGGTATTTCTTTGAGTGCCTAGATATACCCTTACACAGTGGTCTGAAACTCCTGGTTTACAGGCCACATCAAGCCTGCAAGTCACATTATGCTGGCATGCCATGTGTAGAGACTATTTGAATCCAGTCAGAGTGAGGATATTCAACAATTGGAACTTTTAATCGACCGCAACCTGTATTCACAATAACTGACGGGGTAGGGACAGGGAAGATTGATATTGAAATAGCCCAAATCAAATAAACTAGAACAGCCATCTCAGTAACGTGTGAAATAAATCAAACTACTAACAGATTAGATTACCGTAAAACTTAAATTAAATATAGAGTCTCAAATAGTCGCCTGTCCCTTTTTAATAACCGGGCAATGGCACAAATTTCAACAAATAAACGCCTGTTTCAAATAAATGCCAGGTCTAAATGAATTATTTACAAAGTTACCATGAGGTTTAATGTTTTATTTGTTACATTAAATACTTCAGTAATGAGTAGAAAATGACAGAAATCATACATTTTGGGGGGCAAGTAAGAAACTGCTAGCTATTGGCTACTAACATCTGAGAACTGCTAGCCAACTGGCAAGCACAAAACCATTCAACAACTTCTGGAGTACAGACCCCTAGAAATCATATGATTGCCCTCTAGTGGCGAAAAGGAAGAACTGCCGAAAATGCACAGTCAAAGACTGTAATGATTTATTTAAAAGAAAAAATGTATAGAGGCATACTAAGACAAACAAGAAACATGGCACAGTGTGTAAATGATTACACATTAGTGCCGAAGATTAAGAAATTGATTCAACTGCTGTAAGTGATTGCTGGAATTAAACAATGAACTATGCAAATGAGCAACAGCTGTGTGCATTAAGGAAATAGACGCCTGGCTCAAATAGAAGTCTGTCTCTGATAAGCACCTGTTTTGTGTGATTTAAAGGTCCAATGCAGCCGTTTTATCTCTTTATCAAATCATTTCTGGGTAACAATTAAGTACCTTACTGTGATAGTTTTCAATTAAAATGGTCAACAAAAAAAAGAAAAGTTTAGAAAAGGGCAATTTCTCAAGCAAGTATTTAGCTGGGACTGTCTTGGAGTGGTCTGAGTGAGGATGGGAATACTGAAAATGAGCTATTATTAGCAGAGAGTTTGGATCTCTCTATCTTATTGGTCTATTAACAAATGTTCCGCATGGTGATGTCACCATGGAAGGCCAACACTCCATCCCACCAAACAGGAAGAAAATTCAGGCGGTCTTTTCAAACAGCTCTTACACTAAACAGGCATTGTTATCATTTTCACAGTATTATTCCAACCTCATTGTGTGGAAATATAAAACACAGGAAGAACTTGTTTTTAATTCCATTGCGCCTTTAAGCAAATAAACACTCAGGCTATTAATTGAGGTTTACGGTACTTTAAAAAATGTATGTTATTTATGTCTGTGTAGAATAAGAATAATCAACTAATCAAAGTGCAAAAACATGCAAAAACACAGGTATTGAAACAAACAATTCTGAAAATCAACCTGCTGGGAAATACAATAATGTTGGGTGTTGTTTTGAGTTGTTTTGATCAAACATAAATTTGTAATTTTACTCAACAAACGTGTCCAAATTCAGCTCACTTCGAGTAGAGTTTGCTGAGTAAACATACTTTAGCACAAATGCATGCATTTCAAACGGAATGTTCCAGTAATGTTACATCCACCATTTTTATTTGAACGTTCCTGTAACGTTCCATCCACCGGGAACAAATCACATCTGACTACCATCTGGTGGAAGGAGGAAGACATCCTGGAGTGTGGGTCATTTAATACCTCACCAATAAAACAGACACAGATGCTTTTTAGGCTTCCAAGAACAATCAAGAACTTGTACACAATGTTAGATTTGGAGAAATGCCGTGTTTGTTTACATCAGTCATGCAATTCATTATCTGGGACTGAAAGAAGTTACGTAACAGTCTAATTAGTTTAGATTCCTTATGGTTAAAAGCCTATGCAGGTAATGCATTCAATCTAATCTGAAATGAGAAAAGAGGAGGAAAAAAAATCTGGAAAGAAGAGAGACCTACCTTGATGCTGCTCTTGAAGGTGTAACCAGGAAGTGAGAATCCTTTCTTCCTGTCGATTGGCTCGCTGAAGATGACCAGCTGTTCAAACAGGAAGACCCGCCTCTCCTTGGCTCTGGACAGGAAGCTGCTGTCCTGTTCCGCCACTGTGAAAGTGTCTTGCTGGAGCAGCTTCCCCTGCGCCGTGATCTTACCCTGGAGATGAAAGAGAAGGATGGAGGGAAGAGACACAGGGTGAAAAGAGAATAGGGGTTGATTACATGGCTTACTTATGGCTTGCACCAGTATTTTGCAAACATCTCCTTGAGCCCCCAGCCAGTCCACTTAGTTGATGTTTTGCAGAAGTAGCTGACCTGATTCAAATGGTCACCTAATCACTAAGCCCTTTCATTAGTTGAGTCAACAGTGCCAGTTCTGGAATACATCAAATACATTGACTGGCTGGGCCTGGGGTTACTCGAGAAGAGGTTTGGGAAACACTGGCTTACAGTACAATATTTTGCTTGCGTGAGAGCTGTATTTGAAAGAGAGAGACCTAAGTGAAGTGCCTTACCTCGAAGCCCTGCAGTCGTCCCACGTTCATCATGTCGTTACAGCGTTTAGGCACAAAGCACATCACCTCTACCGCTTTCTGTGATGGTGAAGGAGAGAGAGAGAGAGAGAGAGAGAGAGAGTAAGTAAGTAAGTAAGTTATTTAAATCAAGCAACTACTGAATACAGGTTGTTTGACTAGAAAGAACCCTTAATAGCACAGAGACAGCGTACAGCCTCACACTTGCCTCTCGTCATCACCTATTCCTAGATAGTTTATATAGTAGATGAATGGTAGATACAGTGTAATAGCATGAGTTGTATCAGACGAACACCCACCTCGAGCTCTTCTGTGTCCATCCCAGCTTTGGTGTAATACTTGAGGAAGTCCTGTTCACGTAAACACAGCATGGAGTCAAGAGCATTCAAGGTTTACGAGTCAATGCTATGTAAGGTGAAGACATCTGGGAGGTGTTTTATTAGTTTGAATACCAGAGAGAGGTACAACAGGCACAAGGTTGGCACTAGGTAGATGTTCATGACTTGTTCAAATAGCCACTCATCTTTTATGTGCATTCCCACATTGAATTCGACCTTGTCGTCGTGCAGGTTTACGCGCCCGTCTGTCTGTGCGCATGCGCATGTGTCTGTGTGTGTTACCTTGAGCAGCAGCTGGTACTTCATGATCCTCTGGACTGGTTTGATCAGCAGGTCGTTCAGCTGTAGCCTGTGACCCAGATGTTGCCTCAGCTCCTGATAGGGCCAAACACACACAGTCATTCTCATGAACATATACACCCAGGTCCAAAATGATTGGCACCCTTGATAAAGATGAGCAAAAAACACAATATAATATTAATTGTACAAATACTGAGCGATAGTATATTCTTTGTACTAATAGAATTGTACAAAAAACAAGGAGATTTTGTGGTTGGGCCGGCAGGTAGCCTAGTGGTTAGAGTGTTGGTGTTACATCTGAGTACGGGAGGCAAAGGCAGGTGCAGGAGAACAGAGTAGAGTTAACAGGCGCACTTTTATTCCGGTCAAGAAATAGGCATCAAAGTGCCCCAAAAAACACAGAACATGAAACAAAAGTATAGCGCGTGAACATCTCACATAACAATCAACAATTACACACAAAGACATGGAGGGAAACAGAGGACTAAATACATGCAGTGTGATTATGGAATGAAAACCAGGTGTGTACGGAACAAGACAAAACAAATGGACATATGAGAAATGGAGCGGCGATGGCTAGAGAGCCGGTGATCAGCGAACGCTGCCCGAACAAGGAGACGAGCCGACTTCGGTAGAAGTCGTAACAGTTGGGCCAGTAACTGAAAGGTTGCAGGATCTAATCCCAGAGCTGACAAGGTTCAAATCCGTTGTTCTGCCCCTGAGCGAGGCAGTTAACCCACGCCATGGAATGTGAATTAAGGCAGCCCCCCCGCACCTCTCTGATTCAGAGGGGTTAAAGGCGGAAGACACAGTTGTACAAGTAATACATTTTTTGCTCAAAAAGATATGGGTCAAAAGTATTGGCACCCCTGTTTCCAATACCTTCAATTATGTTTACGAGATTGGAGAGCACATTGGGAGGGATCTTGGATCATTCCTCCATACAGAATATTTCCAGATCCTTGATATCATTCATCTGCGCTTATGAACCATAGGTTTTCAATGGGGCTCAAACCCAGAGACTGAGATGACCATTGCAAAATGTTGATTTTGTGGCCCAAATGACCATTTCTTTGTGTATTTTGATGTGTGCTTTGGGGGTTATTGTCTTGTTGAAAGCTCCACTTGGGGCCAAGTTTCAACCTCCTGGCAAAGGCAACCAGGTATTTAGCTAAAAGGTCCATGTTCATGATGCCGTTGACCAGGACGAGTGGAAGCAGAATAACATCACCACCATGTTTTACAGTAGGTATGTGGTTCTTTTATGCATATGATTCTTCTTTTCAATACCAAATAGCTCTATGTTTCTATGTTCGGACCGTAGCACGGGTTCCAATCCAAGACATGAAAATAGAGCCACAAGTTTGGGATACACACAGAGGCATTACTTCAACCATATACTGTGTCCTCAATATGACTTCATGTGGCCTACAGACACATTACCACTACCACACTAATATTACCTTCACCTAACCATACAGTTGAAGTCAGAAGTTTACATACACTTAGGTTGGAGTCATTAAAACTCTTTTTTCAACCACTCCACAAATTTCTTGTTAACAAACTATAGTTTTGTCAAGTCTGCTAGGACAACTACTTTGTGCATGACACAAGTCATTTTTCCAAAAATTGTTGACAGATTAGACCAATTATTTAACTTATAATTCACTTTATCACAATTCCAGTGGGTCAGAAGTTTACATACACTATGTTGATTGTGCCTTTAAACAGCTTGGAAAATTCCAGAAAATAATGTCATAGCTTTAGAAGCTTCTGATAGGCTAATTGACATCATTTAAGCCAATTGGAGGTGCACCCGTGGATGTATTTCAAGGCTAAGTTCAAACTCAGTGCCTCTTTGCTTGACATCATTTGAAAATTTTAAAAAATCAGCCAAGACCTCAGAAAAAATTTGTAGACCTCCACAAGTCTGGTTCATCCTTAGGAGCAATTTCCAAACGCCTGAAGGCACCACATTCATCTGTACAAACAATAGTACGCAAGTATAAACACCATGGGACCACACAGCCATCATTACCGCTCAGGAAGGAGACGCCTTCTGTCTCATAGAGATCAACGTACTTCGGTGCAAAAAGTCGCAAATGGGTCTTCCAAATGGTCAATGACCCCAAGCATACTTCCAAAATTGTGGCAAAATAGCTTAAGAACAACAAAGTCAAGGTATTGGAGTGGCCATCACAAAGCCCTGACCTCAATCCCATAGGAAATTTGTGGGACGAACTGAAAAAGCGTGTGTGAGCAAGGAGGCCTACAAACCTGACTCAGTTAAACCAGCTCTGTCAGGAGGAATGGAACAAAATTCCCCCAACTTATTGTGGGAAGGTTGTAGAAGGCTACCCGAAATGTTTGACCCAAGTTAAACAATTTAAAGGCAATGCTACCAAATACTAATTGAGTGTATGTAAACTTCGGGCCCATCGGGAATGTGACGAAAGAAATAAAAGCTGAAATAAATCGTTCTCTCTACTATTATTCTGACATGTCACATTCTTAAAATAAAGTGGCGATCCTAACTGCCCTAAGACAGGGAACAAGGCATAGCATTATTCCCATAGCCTATCAATGTGACATAATATTACATTCCTACAACCACCAATCAACATGACCAAACTTGACATTCCTACAACCACCTCAATGGGAAAGAACATTACCACGAGGGAGTCTGCAGAAATGTAGTTGCTTTGTTCAAACAAGAGTCACAGTTGGATAACAGGGATTGAGCTGTGTTTGCCTAGAGATACTCACCTCAAAGTAAGTCTCGATGTACTCGGAGACGATGTGCTCTGACTTGGGTTTGTTCTGACAATACACCACATACATATGGAGACGCCTCTCCTGCAATACAAACAGTGAAATCACCCTGTATCAATTTACCATGTCATAAAATATACAACACTATCCATAATTGCTTTCGATTCAAGATAGGAGGACATGGCTACTGAAAACATCTCCTGCAATAGAAAATCAAACAGACACATTCACCTCGTAGCAATTTATCATGTCAGAAAAATGCTTGTACATAACACTATCCTCAACCGTTATGAACAGATGGAACTTATCATTCAAACTATTGAACATATTGTGTTGTAGGAGGTGCATGACTCAATCCATGAGAGGAAGGAAGCTACAAAACTTAAACAGAATGGAAATCATCCTCATTAGAGGAAACAAACACACTCTCTCCCTCTCTTTATTTCTCTCTCTCTCATTCGCTCTCGCTCTCCATCTCTCTCTGGCTCTCTATCGCTCTCTCCCCATGGTCAGTTTAGTGTGACTAATTGTCAGACAGCAGAGAGCAGCAGAACTAGGAGTGGTAATACGTGTGCTGTGTGCATTGGGTGCGTGTGTGTGAGAGGGGTAATGGAGCAGCAGGTTATGTATAATTTACCCACAATGCTGCCCTGTTATCATCTATGTAACCAGAGCGTTTTACAGCAAAGCAGTTTGGCTCTACCTTCGACCTAGCAACTAATCTGGAGCTCTGTAGACCAGACCAGCACCTGAGTAGAATGTCTATGGGCCCGGGGCCTGTCATGAATAACCACTGCAGTGTATGTGTTGTTGTGTACAGATCATTACTCTATGGGGAGGGAAGGCTATGGTAGTGCGCTGCTAATCCTCTGTTTTGTTGTTGTGTGATGGGGGAGGAGGGGGGGGGGGGGGGTTGTTGTTTGTGTGTGTGTGAATGCATGTGTGTTTGCGCATTCATATGTGTGTGTACACGGTGGTGGGCTTGTGCGTGGATACGTGTGTATGCGTGTGTATAAGGTACGTTGTTGCCATGGCACCGAGATGGCGGCCTTGGAATTTACTGCTGCTAATTTAATCGGTAAGTAATTATTGAGGGCGTTTCATGTTTATTTTTTTTGCACAAATGGTTTTGTTTTTTGAAAGTGTTTTGAGAGTAGAGCATGAATATTGAACAACTCTGGTTCATGATAATAAACTGGATGATAAACGCGACTGCTTCTGCATCAACCAACACATCTTGCGGACAGCTATGACCACAGACGTCAAGGCTTCCGTCAGCTTCCGTCAGTGATGTGATTCCAAAGGACATTGAAGATGAGATGAATGCAGCCCCATTTGTTGCAGTAGAAGAAGATGAGATGAATGCAGCCCCATTTGTTGCAGTAGAAGAAGATGAGATGAATGCAGCCCCATTTGTTGCAGTAGAAGAAGATGAGATGAATGCAGCCCCATTTGTTGCAGTAGAAGAAGATGAGATGAATGCTGACCCATTTGTTGCAGTAGAAGAAGATGAGATTAATGCAGCCCCATTTGTTGCAGTAGAAGAAGACGAGATTAATGCAGCCCCATTTGTTGCAGTAGAAGAAGACGAGATTAATGCAGCCCCATTTGTTGCAGTAGAAGATGAGATGAATGCAGCCCCATTTGTTGCAGTAGAAGAAGACGAGATTAATGCAGCCCCATTTGTTGCAGTAGAAGAAGACGAGATTAATGCAGCCCCATTTGTTGCAGTAGAAGAAGATGAGATTAATGCAGCCCCATTTGTTGCAGTAGAAGAAGACGAGATTAATGCAGCCCCATTTGTTGCAGTAGAAGAAGATGAGACCACATATGTTACAAATAAAGGCCATATCTCTGTGATTTTGTGTTATGTGGCTGAATGCGAAGTCAATGAGGCGTTTTTGGGATTTGATGATGTGAGCGATGCCAAACGAGCTGTGGTCTTGGTGGATTATGTATTGTGAGTGTTGGGGGAGTGCAGCTGCGTTGAAAAGCTGGTAGCTCAAAGATATGATGGGGCCTCAGTGTTGGCATTACAGCTTAATTGGGTGCTGGCCAAAATAAGATAAAAAGTGCTTGAAGCTACATGTATTCACTGTTATGCTCAAAAGTTAAACTTGGTGCTCTCACAGTCAGCGAAATGCATCCGTGTGTCAAATCTTTGTCAAGATGTTTTGATGATAGCAAGTTAGAGAGCCTGTCAACATATGCAAAGCATTTTGACTTCATTAGACTAAAGGCTGATCTTGTCCGACTGTACAGTTTGAAAATAACCTGTAGGTTTTCATACCGTTTGAGTGGCCCCCGTGGCGCTGTCCATTCAGCACCACAGAGTTAACCTGTAGGTTTTCATACAGTTTGAGTGGCCCCCGTGGCGCTGTCCATTCAGCACCACAGAGTTAACCTGTAGGTTTTCATACAGTTTGAGTGGCCCCCGTGGCGCTGTCCATTCAGCACCACAGAGTTAACCTGTAGGTTTTCATACAGTTTGAGTGGCCCCCGTGGCGCTGTCCATTCAGCAGTGCTGAATCCTGGCTGCGGCCTCAGACACTTTTGTATTTGTGAGAGGTATCTTGTATTTGCGAGAGGTATTGACATGTTGAAAGCACAGATCTGTCTGTTTAAACAACTAGCACACATCTCAGACACCCATAAGATATTCCTCCAGAGGTCTCTTCACAGTCCCCAAGTCCAGAACACACTATGGGAGGAGCACAGTACTACATAGAGCCACGACTACATGGCACTCTATTCCACATCAAGTAACTGATGCAAGCAGTAGAATGAGATTTTAAAAAACAGAACAGATAAAAATACGGAACAGCGGAGACTGTGAAGCAACACAAACATAGGCATAGACACATGCACGTACACAAGGATTTTGTGTTGTTGATATGTGGTAGTGGAGTAGGGGCCCGAGGGCACACATTTAGTGTGTTGTGAAATCTGTTATGAATGTATTGTAATGTTTTTAAAATTGTATTGCTGCCTTAATTTTGGCAGCAGCGAATGAGGATCCATAATAAATAAAGATTTTAGTTTGTAGCATACTTCCTCATTTTCAGCATCGCCTATTCTTTAGTGGCTTTAATATCTATTTCATTTCATAAAGCATTGGATTTATCAAGCTAGAATAATGTTTTGATGAGACTATTTGACATTTTGAAATGCATTTTTCAGCCATTTCGATTGATGATATGGACATTTAATTTGAACCTTATTTACTATATACCGTAAGTGTGTGTAACACTATTTCACACAATGACATTATGTGTGTTTGTGTTTGCCAATTTCGTTTAATAGCCTATGTCACTCTGTTTGTTGGATCTATCTGTTGTATGGTGAACGTGAGATTCATCCAGGTTTATTTGGGAGAAAATCTGGCTTTGAGAACAGCTAGTGCTTACCCAGCCAGCGACCTCACCACAACCACCGCACGCCACTGCAGGTTGTAACTCCTCCCGAAAATAGCAAACCCTCATCGCAAAACTCAGCCGATCACCCACAAACCTTAAACAATGCACTACGGCAGCAAGTGAATGCTCAAAACTGAATTCACATCACGCCTCCGTGCAAACCCCTGCTAAGAACAATAAGCACTTACCAGCACACTTTCTATGTACTGCCCACTCTCTCTGCAACAAGCTAGATGAGTTTGAATGGTGTCTCAAGGACACTAAATCAGACATAGCAATTGTATCTGAGACATGGTTCCAAAACAAAGTTTCCCCTGACATGCTTGACATCACAAGCTAGTGCATAGTGGTTAAGGTCAGATCATATCGCCTTCCTCGCCTTCCTTTCCAGAATTGCAATATGTGCACTACATTTCCTACCTGACTCACCACAGGGTGATATCTTCATTGATCACTTAGTGGAGACTATTGGTGCACTACAAGTGAAATACCCTGACATTGCTTTTTTCATCAGAGGAGATTTCAACAGGCAGGATGTGGGGAGGCTATGTCACAGTTTAAAGCAGATGGTCAATCAACCAACAAGATGAGAAGCAATCCTTGACCTGGTCATCACCAATCTGTCACATTTCTACTGTGTTCCTGCCATCTGGAACCCACTAGCCATAAGGGACCATAATGTCATCACTACCCAACCCAAGGAAAGAAAAATCCAGATCACGACACTGAAAAGGGTTTTCCAGCCACTGCCTGACTCAAACATCTGTTCCTTTGGACAATGGATTACCTCCCATGATTAGACTCTAAATCTGAGGCTGGTGACATATCACATACATCTCTCTAATCCAAGATGGACGAGTACTTCCCCACCAAAACAGCGAGGCTGCAAAACCACGACAAAACATGGATGACAGCGGAGATCAAGGCCCTAATCCAAGAGCATCAGAAAGCCTTCTCCCAGAAGAACGCTGTCCTATGGAACAAGTTTAGGAACAAAATACAATGCAACATCGGAACAACTAGGCAGGCCTTCTACAGTGATAAAATCACACATTGAGGGGCTTAGCCCAGGTGATGGCAGAGGAATAGCCAATGAAATTAACAAAGCACTAGCCTCTGTGATCCAGTTCATACCCCCCATCGACCAATACTGCTTCCCTGTTACCTACCATCAAGACCAGCACCAACCATCCAGCATGGGATATGTACGAGAAGTTGGTTAAGGTGAAAACCCCAAAAGCAGACAGAATACCTGGCAGCTTCATTAAAGAGTTTGTTTACGGGCTAATTGGACTCATGGCCAACGCTTCCCTCGACCAAGGTGTGATCCCAAAGGAGTGGAAAGCTGCTACTGTCGTGCCCCTCCCAAAGATGAATCCACCCAGCCTTGCTGAAATCAGACCCATCTCCCTTACCTCCCTTCTAGACAAGGCAGCCAAGAGCTTCATCTCCCAGTGGGCAGTAGGAGACATCCTTCCCCAAATCTATGACCATCGATGGGCTGTACAAGCATTCCAACAAGCCTGGCTTCATCTGCTCACTGGTCACCACTGACTATAGCAAGGCCTTTGACAGGGTTTGCCATATTGTGGTTATCGCCAGACTCCTAGAAATGGGGCTTCAACCATCAGGTGAAATGGTGACTTCCTATCTAACAGGCACCAGGCATTTAAGTACCATGACTCCATGTCGAACAGTGTCAGAGTGTCATGTGGCCTCCCTCAGGGAACGTTGCTCGGACCCCTGATATTCGTAACATACATAGACGCCACAGTAAGCGATGCAGCAGTAGAACACTGCAAGCTCGTGGATGAGCTTAACCTACTAGAGGACAGACCCCAGAGAGCACCCTCTTCAAGCCAACAAGACCTGTCCGACCTGGAGTCATGGTCCAGACTGTGTCAATGTGGCTGGCATGACATTTTGTCAGACGGTTATTGTAATGCGGTATTTGACTGTTAATTAACATTGACATGTTTAGCATCCCAGGCCTCCATGCAAACAAGCTGCTGATGTTCACATTTGGAACATCTACATTTAAAAACCGAATAAGTAAATGTAACATACACCATCACAATAAATCTGTTATTTATTTTAGTCAGGTCTAAAGAAACATTATGATATGAAGAACATGGATTTCAGAAGAACAGAATATGAGTTGGTATGTTATTGGCTATGTTCCATGCAATAGGCTGTAGGCTTGTTCATTTAGCAGACAAGATATGCTTATAGGTCCTGTGCCTTGATATTATACGATGTTATAATTAAGAAGAACGTAATTGAACTTAGCTGAATTAAATAGAAAGGAGATTCTTCTGGAGCGAGAGCGCATATGAAGTGGCTATGTTGAGCGTAAAAGTCATCATTCAAAGCAGTGCGGCTTGTCAGGGTTGTGTTTCGGAGGACGCATGGCTGTCGACCTTTGTCTCTCCCAAGTCTGTACGGGAATTGCAGTGATGGTACAAAACTGTAACTACCAATTGTATATCATGAAATTGGGGAGAAAAAGTACAAAAACGGGTCAAAAGTACAAAAATAATATATTTGTTGAATAAAAAAATAGTTATCATTCGAAACAGGTCCTATATGCTAGATTTAGAGTTATTTGCCAACTTTAGTTGTGAATGATACAAACCTTAGAATGTCTTAGAAATCAACACATATATGGGCTGCATGATGCGACTACAGACTATTGATGAGTTGAGAAAGCCGCAAAAAAAGTTTGAGCTCTGTTCCTTGCATCCAGATGCACAGCTGTTCACTCATCAAGTGATCATATTTTCACCCATTCAGACTATTTTCTATTTAATCTTGTCTTTACTAATATGTCAAATTAGTTTAGATTTAGAATGGGCAGGAACAGAGCAGGGGAAAAAGACATGTAATCAGTATGCCTTTGAAAAGCAAATGAAGGCTGCACGCCGGTCTGTTTTTCAATGATACTTGGAAAGCTACTTGAGTTTTATAGCAGAGCTGTGCATCATTTTTTAATGATGCCTGGTATGCTACTTTGGTTTTATAGCGGAGCTGTGCTTAATATGAGCAGCTGAGAAATAAATATAGGAAAACTTGTTTCTCTCCACGCATCAACCACCGTTGGAGGAGCATGCTCTCGCTGCGTGACAGGTGGTATTCCGCTCAAACGCTGTATGCCATGGGCTCTCCAACCATGTTCCTGCACCTACCCAGTCCTTCATTTGGGAAACCAAGTGAAATATGTTTGGGAACATTGATCGCAACATGTTTTCGCCAGCAAAAGAGATTTCACTAAACTGTTGACACCCCCTCTGCACACTGAAGAAATGAATAAAGGAGAGAGAGGAGGATATGGAAACGCATGGTGGAGAGATATTCTGTGTCGCTAACGTTAATGTGCCACCCACTTAATTATTCAAATATAAAAAATCCCCTATTACCAGGCTATTCCAAATCAAATACAAATTCACTGTAATTGTAGGCTACCTGTAAGCCGCTCCGCACAATCAATGAACCTACAGCATGCATAGGGCTATAGTTCTCTCCCAGACTCATGGATACACATTTTAGAGCGTAGCATAAGGTAACCAGTCCATCCAGTATGCATAATAATACAGTCCACATTCAAAGGCGATTACTCTAATTTATAGGCTAGACCAATTATGTACCGAAGACATCTTAATTCACTTTAGTTTGATGTTTTTCTGCCATGCGTAATATGCGGTAGGCTATGTATTGTATCATTTTCATTCTTTTTTTTTCCAGGCTTGGGCTCATAAGCCTTTGCGTATGCATAAACTCTAATATGTGTAGGGGTGTTTTGAATTCATCATCACCTTAGGAAGCGCTGTACATTTTGTTGTGCAAGGCTTTGAAACAACATCTACAATCACCATGTTTTCCACTTTGTTTCAACCTTGCTGTTGTACTTCTTCAAAATGATCATCACAGTGAGGTGAGTTTTAAAAGCATGAAACTGTTTTGATGACGATAGGTGTTTTGAAGTGATTTTCGATTGTATTCCCATTGATGTCAGAGTGGTTGGAGGAACACTAGAGCCCTGAGTACCAGGCCATTAGGACCGGATGGTCGTTAGCAAGTTCGCTACTACCAAATCATGTCCAGAGTGCCTAAGAGAAGATTACCGTGACTCCACGGTCACGTGGAATGTTACTGCGGTCAGGGCTGCCGGTGTGGCGATGATACGGTCAGGTCACCGCAACAGCACCTAGTCCATAGACAGTCACATGATTCTCCACCCGCAGGAATGCAAAGTACTTCACACCTTCATCTCCAGAACACCACCGGATCTACCACCACTTGCACATCAATAACTCAGAGCTCCTGAGAGTTGAAACCATAAAAGTCTGAGGCATTCTCATCCAGGCAGATCTCCATTGGACAGCACAGGTGGATGTGATCTCCAAGAAGGCCAGTAACCCCTGTTCCTCCATTAGGAAGCTGAAATATAGCTCCATCCCACAGGAGGATATGGTGACGGTGTAAACCACATACAAACAGGGCCTCTACCGACACATGCTGCCCCCGGAACGCTCCTCCATCTCTGAACCTGTTACCCGGTCCTCAACAATGTTGGAATCCATCAGGTGCAGAACCAAGCGCTACCATAGAAGCATGATACCATACATGACTAGGCTGCTCAACCAGCAACATACATGACTAGGCTGCTCAACCAGTAACATACATGACTAGGCTGCTCAACCAGTAACATACATGACTAGGCTGCTCAACCAGTAACATACATGACTAGGCTGCTCAACCAGTAACATACATGACTAGGCTGCTGAACCAGTAACATACATGACTAGGCTGCTGAACCAGTAACATACATGACTAGGCTGCTCAACCAGTAACATACATGACTAGGCTGCTCAACCAGTAACATACATGACTAGGCTGCTGAACCAGTAACATACATGACTAGGCTGCTCAACCAGTAACATACATGACTAGGCTGCTCAACCAGTAACATACATGACTAGGCTGCTCAACCAGTAACATACATGACTAGGCTGCTCAACCAGTAACATACATGACTAGGCTGCTCAACCAGTAACATACATGACTAGGCTGCTCAACCAGTAACATACATGACTAGGCTGCTCAACCAGTAACATACATGACTAGGCTGCTCAACCAGTAACATACATGACTAGGCTGCTCAACCAGTAACATACATGACTAGGCTGCTGAACCAGTAACATACATGACTAGGCTGCTGAACCAGTAACATACATGACTAGGCTGCTGAACCAGTAACATACATGACTAGGCTGCTGAACCAGTAACATACATGACTAGGCTGCTGAACCAGTAACATACATGACTAGGCTGCTGAACCAGTAACATACATGACTAGGCTGCTCAACCAGTCCCATACATGACTAGGCTGCTGAACCAGTAACATACATGACTAGGCTGCTCAACCAGTCCCATACATGACTAGGCTGCTGAACCAGTAACATACATGACTAGGCTGCTCAACCAGTAACATACATGACTAGGCTGCTCAACCAGTAACATACATGACTAGGCTGCTCAACCAGTAACATACATGACTAGGCTGCTGAACCAGTAACATACATGACTAGGCTGCTGAACCAGTAACATACATGACTAGGCTGCTCAACCAGTAACATACATGACTAGGCTGCTCAACCAGTAACATACATGACTAGGCTGCTGAACCAGTAACATACATGACTAGGCTGCTCAACCAGTCCCATACATGACTAGGCTGCTGAACCAGTAACATACATGACTAGGCTGCTCAACCAGTAACATACATGACTAGGCTGCTCAACCAGTAACATACATGACTAGGCTGCTGAACCAGTAACATACATGACTAGGCTGCTGAACCAGTAACATACATGACTAGGCTGCTGAACCAGTAACATACATGACTAGGCTGCTCAACCAGTAACATACATGACTAGGCTGCTGAACCAGTAACATACATGACTAGGCTGCTGAACCAGTAACATACATGACTAGGCTGCTGAACCAGTAACATACATGACTAGGCTGCTGAACCAGTAACATACATGACTAGGCTGCTCAACCAGTAACATACATGACTAGGCTGCTCAACCAGTAACATACATGACTAGGCTGCTCAACCAGTAACATACATGACTAGGCTGCTCAACCAGTAACATACATGACTAGGCTGCTCAACCAGTAACATACATGACTAGGCTGCTCAACCAGTAACATACATGTAACATACATGACTAGGCTGCTCAACCAGTAACATACATGACTAGGCTGCTGAACCAGTCCCATACATGACTAGGCTGCTGAACCAGTAACATACATGACTAGGCTGCTCAACCAGTAACATACATGACTAGGCTGCTCAACCAGTAACATACATGACTAGGCTGCTGAACCAGTAACATACATGACTAGGCTGCTCAACCAGTCCCATACATGACTAGGCTGCTGAACCAGTAACATACATGACTAGGCTGCTCAACCAGTAACATACATGACTAGGCTGCTCAACCAGTAACATACATGACTAGGCTGCTGAACCAGTAACATACATGACTAGGCTGCTGAACCAGTAACATACATGACTAGGCTGCTGAACCAGTAACATACATGACTAGGCTGCTGAACCAGTAACATACATGACTAGGCTGCTGAACCAGTAACATACATGACTAGGCTGCTGAACCAGTAACATACATGACTAGGCTGCTGAACCAGTAACATACATGACTAGGCTGCTGAACCAGTAACATACATGACTAGGCTGCTCAACCAGTAACATACATGACTAGGCTGCTCAACCAGTAACATACATGACTAGGCTGCTCAACCAGTAACATACATGACTAGGCTGCTCAACCAGTAACATACATGACTAGGCTGCTGAACCAGTAACATACATGACTAGGCTGCTGAACCAGTAACATACATGACTAGGCTGCTGAACCAGTAACATACATGACTAGGCTGCTGAACCAGTCCCATACATGACTAGGCTGCTGAACCAGTAACATACATGACTAGGCTGCTCAACCAGTAACATACATGACTAGGCTGCTCAACCAGTAACATACATGACTAGGCTGCTGAACCAGTAACATACATGACTAGGCTGCTCAACCAGTCCCATACATGACTAGGCTGCTGAACCAGTAACATACATGACTAGGCTGCTCAACCAGTAACATACATGACTAGGCTGCTCAACCAGTAACATACATGACTAGGCTGCTGAACCAGTAACATACATGACTAGGCTGCTGAACCAGTAACATACATGACTAGGCTGCTGAACCAGTAACATACATGACTAGGCTGCTGAACCAGTAACATACATGACTAGGCTGCTGAACCAGTAACATACATGACTAGGCTGCTGAACCAGTAACATACATGACTAGGCTGCTGAACCAGTAACATACATGACTAGGCTGCTGAACCAGTAACATACATGACTAGGCTGCTGAACCAGTAACATACATGACTAGGCTGCTGAACCAGTAACATACATGACTAGGCTGCTGAACCAGTAACATACATGACTAGGCTGCTGAACCAGTAACATACATGACTAGGCTGCTGAACCAGTAACATACATGACTAGGCTGCTCAACCACTAACATACATGACTAGGCTGCTCAACCAGCAACATACATGACTAGGCTGCTCAACCAGTCCCATACATGACTAGGCTGCTGAACCAGTAACATACATGACTAGGCTGCTCAACCAGTAACATACATGACTAGGCTCAGGTGGCGAATCGCATCTCTGCATGTCTGGCAGACATATCAGTGTGGATGACGGATCACCACCTCAAGCTGAACCTCGGCAAGACGGAGCTGCTCTTCCTCCCGGGGAAGGACTGCCCGTTCCATGATCTCGCCATCACGGTTGACAACTCCATTGTGCCCTCCTCCCAGAGCGCTAAGAACCTTGGCGTGATCCTGGACAACACCCTGTCGTTCTCAACTAACATCAAGGCGGTGGCCCGTTCCTGTAGGTTCATGCTCTACAACATCCGCAGAGTACGACCCTGCCTCACACAGGAAGCGGCGCAGGTCCTAATCCAGGCACTTGTCATCTCCCGTCTGGATTACTGCAACTCGCTGTTGGCTGGGCTCCCTGCCTGTGCCATTAAACCCCTACAACTCATCCAGAACGCCGCAGCCCGTCTGGTGTTCAACCTTCCCAAGTTCTCTCACGTCACCCCGCTCCTCCGCTCTCTCCACTGGCTTCCAGTTGAAGCCCGCATCCGCGACAAGACCATGGTGCTTGCCTACGGAGCTGTGAGGGGAACGGCACCTCAGTACCTCCAGACTCTGATCAGGCCCTACACCCAAACAAGGGCACTGCGTTCATCCACCTCTGGCCTGCTCGCTTCCCTACCACTGAGGAAGTACAGTTCCCGCTCAGCCCAGTCAAAACTGTTCGCTGCTCTGGCCCCCCAATGGTGGAACAAACTCCCTCACGACGCCAGGACAGCGGAGTCAATCACCACCTTCCGGAGACACCTGAAACCCCACCTCTTTAAGGAATACCTAGGATAGGATAAAGTAATCCCTCTCACCCCCCCTTAAAAGATTTAGATGCACTACTGTTCCACTGGATGTCATAAGGTGAATGCACCAATTTGTAAGTCGCTCTGGATAAGAGCGTCTGCTAAATGACTTAAATGTAAATGTAAATGTAGGCTGCTCAACCAGTAACATACATGACTAGGCTGCTCAACCAGTAACATACATGACTAGGCTGCTGAACCAGTAACATACATGACTAGGCTGCTGAACCAGTAACATACATGACTAGGCTGCTCAACCAGTAACATACATGACTAGGCTGCTCAACCAGTAACATACATGACTAGGCTGCTGAACCAGTAACATACATGACTAGGCTGCTCAACCAGTCCCATACATGACTAGGCTGCTGAACCAGTAACATACATGACTAGGCTGCTCAACCAGTCCCATACATGACTAGGCTGCTGAACCAGTAACATACATGACTAGGCTGCTCAACCAGTAACATACATGACTAGGCTGCTCAACCAGTAACATACATGACTAGGCTGCTGAACCAGTAACATACATGACTAGGCTGCTGAACCAGTAACATACATGACTAGGCTGCTGAACCAGTAACATACATGACTAGGCTGCTGAACCAGTAACATACATGACTAGGCTGCTCAACCAGTAACATACATGACTAGGCTGCTCAACCAGTAACATACATGACTAGGCTGCAGAACCAGTAACATACATGACTAGGCTGCTGAACCAGTAACATACATGACTAGGCTGCTCAACCAGTAACATACATGACTAGGCTGCTGAACCAGTAACATACATGACTAGGCTGCTCAACCAGTATCATACATGACTAGGCTGCTCAACCAGTAACATACATGACTAGGCTGCTCAACCAGTCCCATACATGACTAGCCTGCTGAACCAGTAACATACATGACTAGGCTGCTCAACCAGTAACATACATGACTAGGCTGCTCAACCAGTAACATACATGACTAGGCTGCTCAACCAGTCCCATACATGACTAGGCTGCTGAACCAGTAACATACATGACTAGGCTGCTGAACCAGTAACATACATGACTAGGCTGAAATGAAGCATTCTATATGAAAGTTCTCCTGGACTTTTTCTACAGGCCATGTTCCCAGTGTGCTTGTTGTCACAGCTTGACACCATTAGATGTAGTTACGAGCTGCTTTATTCCCCCATAGCCCTTTTAACTTCATCACGTCTTCAAGTCCTTTTGAATTGATTTAAAGGACAAGGAGAGAGGGAGGGAGAGTTTTAACGGACAGGGAGAGAGGGAGGGAGAGTTTTAACGGACAGGGAGAGAGGGAGGGAGAGTTTTAACAGACAGGGAGAGAGGGAGGGGGAGTTTTAACGGACAGGGAGAGAGGGAGGGAGAGTGTTAACAGACAGGGAGAGAGGGAGGGAGAGTTTTAACGGACAGGGAGAGAGGGAGGGAGAGTGTTAACAGACAGGGAGAGAGGGAGGGAGAGTGTTAACAGACAGGGAGAGAGGGAGGGAGAGTTTTAACGGACAGGGAGAGAGGGAGGGAGAGTTTTAACGGACAGGGAGAGAGGGAGGGAGAGTTTTAACGGACAGGGAGAGAGGGAGGGAGAGTTTTAACAGACAGGGAG
Source organism: Oncorhynchus nerka (assembly GCF_034236695.1). Classification (NCBI taxonomy): domain Eukaryota; kingdom Metazoa; phylum Chordata; class Actinopteri; order Salmoniformes; family Salmonidae; genus Oncorhynchus; species Oncorhynchus nerka. Next base: position 42,046,018 of record NC_088415.1, on the reverse strand, counting down.
AGAGGGAGGGTGAGTTTTAACGGACAGGGAGAGAGGGAGGAGAGTTTTAACGGACAGGGAGAGAGGGAGGGAGAGTTTTAACGGACAGGGAGAGAGGGAGGGAGAGTTTTAACAGACAGGGAGAGAGGGAGGGAGAGTTTTAACAGACAGGGAGAGAGGGAGGGAGAGTTTTAACGGACAGGAGAGAGGGAGGGAGAGTTTTAACGGACAGGGAGAGAGGGAGGGAGAGTTTTAACGGACAGGGAGAGAGGGAGGGAGAGTTTTAACGGACAGGGAGAGAGGGAGGGAGAGTTTTAACGGACAGGGAGAGAGGGAGGGAGAGTTTTAACGGACAGGGAGAGAGGGAGGGAGAGTTTTAACAGACAGGGAGAGAGGGAGGGAGAGTTTTAACGGACAGGGAGCGAGGGAGGGAGAGTTTTAACAGACAGGGAGAGAGGGAGGGAGAGTGTTAACGGACAGGGAGAGAGGGAGGGAGAGTTTTAACAGACAGGGAGAGAGGGAGGGAGAGTTTTAACAGACAGGGAGAGAGGGAGGGAGAGTGTTAACGGACAGGGAGAGAGGGAGGGAGAGTTTTAACAGACAGGGAGAGAGGGAGGAGAGTTTTAACGGACAGGGAGAGAGGGAGGGAGAGTTTTAACGGACAGGGAGAGAGGGAGGGAGAGTTTTAACGGACAGGGAGAGAGGGAGGGGAGTTTTAACAGACAGGGAGAGAGGGAGGGGAGTTTTAACGGACAGGGAGAGAGGGAGGGAGAGTTTTAACGGACAGGGAGAGAGGGAGGGGAGAGTTTTAACAGACAGGGAGAGAGGGAGGGAGAGTTTTAACAGACAGGGAGAGAGGGAGGGAGAGTTTTAACAGACAGGGAGAGAGGGAGGGAGAGTTTTAACGGACAGGAGAGAGGGAGGGAGAGTTTTAACAGACAGGGAGAGAGGGAGGGAGAGTTTTAACAGACAGGGAGAGAGGGAGGGAGAGTTTTAACGGACAGGGAGAGAGGGAGGGAGAGTTTTAACGGACAGGGAGAGAGGGAGGGAGAGTTTTAACGGACAGGGAGAGGGAGGGAGAGTTTTAACAGACAGGGAGAGAGGGGAGACAGGGAGAGAGGGAGGAGAGTTTTAACGGACAGGGAGAGAGGGAGGGAGAGTTTTAACGGACAGGGAGAGAGGGAGGGAGAGTTTTAACAGACAGGGAGAGAGGGAGGGAGAGTTTTAACAGACAGGGAGAGAGGGAGGGAGAGTTTTAACGGACAGGGAGAGAGGGAGGGAGAGTTTTAACGGACAGGGAGAGAGGGAGGGAGAGTTTTAACGGACAGGGAGAGAGGGAGGGAGAGTTTTAACGGACAGGGAGAGAGGGAGGGAGAGTTTTAACGGACAGGGAGAGAGGGAGGGAGAGTTTTAACGGACAGGGAGAGAGGGAGGGAGAGTTTTAACAGACAGGAGGAGGGAGGGAGAGTTTTAACGGACAGGGAGCGAGGGAGGGAGAGTTTTAACAGACAGGGAGAGAGGGAGGGAGAGTGTTAACGGACAGGGAGAGAGGGAGGGAGAGTTTTAACAGACAGGGAGAGAGGGAGGGAGAGTTTTAACAGACAGGGAGAGAGGGAGGGAGAGTGTTAACGGACAGGAGAGAGGGAGGGAGAGTTTTAACAGACAGGGAGGAGGGAGGGAGAGTTTTAACGGACAGGGAGAGAGGGAGGGAGAGTTTTAACGGACAGGAGAGAGGGAGGGAGAGTTTTAACGGACAGGGAGAGAGGGAGGGGAGTTTTAACAGACAGGGAGAGAGGGAGGGGAGTTTTAACGGACAGGGAGAGAGGGAGGGAGAGTTTTAACGGACAGGGAGAGGGAGGGGGAGTTTTAACGGACAGGGAGAGAGGGAGGGGAGTTTTAACGGACAGGGAGAGAGGGAGGGAGAGTTTTAACGGACAGGGAGAGAGGGAGGGGAGTTTTAACGGACAGGGAGAGAGGGAGGGAGAGTTTTAACGGACAGGGAGAGAGGGAGGGAGAGTTTTAACAGACAGGGAGAGAGGGAGGGAGAGTGTTAACGGACAGGGAGAGAGGGAGGGAGAGTTTTAACGGACAGGGAGAGAGGGAGGGAGAGTGTTAACGGACAGGGAGAGAGGGAGGGAGAGTGTTAACGGACAGGGAGAGAGGGAGGGAGAGTGTTAACGGACAGGGAGAGAGGGAGGGAGAGTTTTAACGGACAGGGAGAGAGGGAGGGAGAGTTTTAACGGACAGGGAGAGAGGGAGGGAGAGTTTTAACAGACGGGGAGAGAGGGAGGGAGAGTGTTAACAGACAGGGAGAGAGGGAGGGAGAGTTTTAACGGACAGGGAGAGAGGGAGGGAGAGTTTTAACGGACAGGGAGAGAGGGAGGGAGAGTTTTAACGGACAGGGAGAGAGGGAGGGAGAGTTTTAACAGACAGGAGAGAGGGAGGGAGAGACAGGGGAGGGAGGGAGAGTTTTAACGGACAGGGAGAGAGGGAGGGAGAGTTTTAACAGACAGGGAGAGAGGGAGGGAGAGTTTTAACGGACAGGGAGAGAGGGAGGGAGAGTTTTAACGGACAGGGAGAGAGGGAGGGAGAGTTTTAACGGACAGGGAGAGAGGGAGGGAGAGTTTTAACAGACAGGGAGAGAGGGAGGGAGAGTTTTAACAGACAGGGAGAGAGGGAGGAGAGTTTTAACGGACAGGGAGAGAGGGAGGGAGAGTTTTAACGGACAGGGGAGAGAGGGAGGGAGAGTTTTAACGGACAGGGGAGAGGGAGGGGAGTTTTAACAGACAGGGGAGAGAGGGAGGGGAGTTTTAACGGACAGGGAGAGAGGGAGGGAGAGTTTTAACGGACAGGGAGAGAGGGAGGGGAGTTTTAACGGACAGGGAGAGAGGGAGGGAGAGTTTTAACGGACAGGGAGAGAGGGAGGGAGAGTTTTAACAGACAGGGAGAGAGGGAGGGAGAGTTTTAACGGACAGGGAGAGAGGGAGGGAGAGTGTTAACAGACAGGGGGAGGGAGGGAGAGTTTTAACGGACAGGGAGAGAGGGAGGGAGAGTGTTAACAGACAGGGAGAGAGGGAGGGAGAGTGTTAACAGACAGGGAGAGAGGGAGGGAGAGTTTTAACGGACAGGGAGAGAGGGAGGGAGAGTTTTAACGGACAGGGAGAGAGGAGGGAGAGTTTTAACGGACAGGGAGAGAGGGAGGGAGAGTTTTAACAGACAGGGAGAGAGGGAGGGAGAGTTTTAACGGACAGGGAGAGAGGGAGGGAGAGTTTTAACGGACAGGGAGAGGGAGGGAGAGTTTTAACGGACAGGGAGAGAGGGAGGGAGAGTTTTAACAGACAGGGAGAGAGGGAGGGAGAGTTTTAACAGACAGGGAGAGAGGGAGGGAGAGTTTTAACGGACAGGGAGAGAGGGAGGGAGAGTTTTAACGGACAGGGAGAGAGGGAGGGAGAGTTTTAACGGACAGGGAGAGAGGGAGGGAGAGTTTTAACGGACAGGGAGAGAGGGAGGGAGAGTTTTAACGGACAGGGAGAGAGGGAGGGAGAGTTTTAACGGACAGGGAGAGAGGGAGGGAGAGTTTTAACAGACAGGGAGAGAGGGAGGGAGAGTTTTAACGGACAGGGAGAGAGGGAGGGAGAGTTTTAACAGACAGGGAGAGAGGGAGGGAGAGTGTTAACGGACAGGGAGAGAGGGAGGGAGAGTTTTAACAGACAGGGAGAGAGGGAGGGAGAGTTTTAACAGACAGGGAGAGAGGGAGGGAGAGTGTTAACGGACAGGGAGAGAGGGAGGGAGAGTTTTAACAGACAGGGAGAGAGGGAGGGAGAGTTTTAACGGACAGGGAGAGAGGGAGGGAGAGTTTTAACGGACAGGGAGAGAGGGAGGGAGAGTTTTAACGGACAGGGAGAGGGAGGGGGAGTTTTAACAGACAGGGAGAGAGGGAGGGGAGTTTTAACGGACAGGGAGAGAGGGAGGGAGAGTTTTAACGGACAGGGAGAGAGGGGGGAGTTTTAACGGACAGGGAGAGAGGGAGGGGAGAGTTTTAACGGACAGGGGAGGGAGGGAGAGTTTTAACGGACAGGGAGAGAGGGAGGGGAGTTTTAACGGACAGGGAGAGAGGGAGGGAGAGTTTTAACGGACAGGGAGAGAGGGAGGGAGAGTTTTAACAGACAGGGAGAGAGGGAGGGAGAGTGTTAACGGACAGGGAGAGAGGGAGGGAGAGTTTTAACGGACAGGGAGAGAGGGAGGGAGAGTGTTAACGGACAGGGAGAGAGGGAGGGAGAGTGTTAACGGACAGGAGAGAGGGAGGGAGAGTGTTAACGGACAGGGACAGAGGGAGGGAGAGTTTTAACGGACAGGGAGAGGGAGGGAGTTTTAACGGACAGGGAGAGAGGGAGGGAGAGTTTTAACAGACGGGAGAGAGGGAGGGAGAGTGTTAACAGACAGGGAGAGAGGGAGGGAGAGTTTTAACGGACAGGGAGAGAGGGAGGGAGAGTTTTAACGGACAGGGAGAGAGGGAGGGAGAGTTTTAACGGACAGGGAGAGAGGGAGGGAGAGTTTTAACAGACAGGGAGAGAGGGAGGGAGAGTTTTAACGGACAGGGAGAGAGGGAGGGAGAGTTTTAACGGACAGGGAGAGAGGGAGGGAGAGTTTTAACAGACAGGGAGAGAGGGAGGGAGAGTTTTAACGGACAGGGAGAGAGGGAGGGAGAGTTTTAACAGACAGGGAGAGAGGGAGGGAGAGTTTTAACGGACAGGGAGAGAGGGAGGGAGAGTTTTAACAGACAGGGAGAGAGGGAGGGAGAGTTTTAACAGACAGGGAGAGAGGGAGGGAGAGTTTAACGGACAGGGAGAGAGGGAGGGAGAGTTTTAACAGACAGGGAGAGAGGGAGGGAGAGTTTTAATGGACAGGGAGAGAGAGAGGGAGAGTTTTAACGGACAGGGAGAGAGGGAGGGAGAGTTTTAACGGACAGGGAGAGAGGGGGGAGTTTTAACAGACAGGGAGAGAGGGAGGGGGAGACGGAGGAGAGGGGGAGAGTTTTAACGGACAGGAGAGAGGGAGGGGGAGTTTTAACGGACAGGGAGAGAGGAGGGGAGTTTTAACGGACAGGGAGAGAGGCGGGAGAGTTTTAACGGACAGGGAGAGAGGGAGGGGAGTTTTAACGGACAGGGAGAGAGGGAGGGAGAGTTTTAACGGACAGGGAGAGAGGGAGGGAGAGTTTTAACAGACAGGGAGAGAGGGAGGGAGAGTGTTAACGGACAGGGAGAGAGGGAGGGAGAGTTTTAACGGACAGGGAGAGAGGGAGGGAGAGTGTTAACGGACAGGGAGAGAGGGAGGGAGAGTGTTAACGGACAGGGAGAGAGGGAGGGAGAGTGTTAACGGACAGGGAGAGAGGGAGGGAGAGTGTTAACGGACAGGGAGAGAGGGAGGGAGAGTGTTAACGGACAGAGAGAGAGGGAGGGAGAGTTTTAACGGACAGGGAGAGAGGGAGGAGAGTTTTAACGGACAGGGAGAGAGGGAGGGAGAGTTTTAACAGACGGGGAGAGAGGGAGGGAGAGTGTTAACAGACAGGGAGAGGGAGGGAGAGTTTTAACGGACAGGGAGAGAGGGAGGGAGAGTTTTAACGGACAGGGAGAGAGGGAGGGAGAGTTTTAACGGACAGGGAGAGAGGGAGGGAGAGTTTTAACAGACAGGAGAGAGGGAGGGAGAGTTTTAACGGACAGGGAGAGAGGGAGGGAGAGTTTTAACGGACAGGGAGAGAGGGAGGGAGAGTTTTAACGGACAGGGAGAGAGGGAGGGAGAGTTTTAACAGACAGGGAGAGAGGGAGGGAGAGTTTTAACAGACAGGGAGAGAGAGGAGGGAGAGTTTTAACGGACAGGGAGAGAGGGAGGGAGAGTTTTAACGGACAGGGAGAGAGGGAGGGAGAGTTTTAACAGACAGGGAGAGAGGGAGGGAGAGTTTTAACGGACAGGGAGAGAGGGAGGGAGAGTTTTAACGGACAGGGAGAGAGGGAGGGAGAGTTTTAACGGACAGGGAGAGAGGGAGGGAGAGTTTTAACAGACAGGGAGAGAGGGAGGGAGAGTTTTAACGGACAGGGAGAGGAGGGAGAGTTTTAACAGACAGGGAGAGAGGGAGGGAGAGTTTAACGGACAGGGAGAGAGGGAGGGAGAGTTTTAACAGACAGGGAGAGAGGGAGGGAGAGTTTTAACAGACAGGGAGAGAGGGAGGGAGAGTGTTAACGGACAGGGAGAGAGGGAGGGAGAGTTTTAACAGACAGGGAGAGAGGGAGGGAGAGTTTTAACGGACAGGGAGAGAGGGAGGGAGAGTTTTAACGGACAGGGAGAGAGGGAGGGAGAGTTTTAACGGACAGGGAGAGAGGGAGGGGAGTTTTAACAGACAGGGAGAGAGGGAGGGGAGTTTTAACGGACAGGGAGAGAGGGAGGGAGAGTTTTAACGGACAGGGAGAGAGGGAGGGGAGTTTTAACGGACAGGGGAGAGAGGGAGGGGAGTTTTAACGGACAGGGAGAGAGGGAGGGAGAGTTTTAACGGACAGGGAGAGAGGGAGGGGGAGTTTTAACGGACAGGGAGAGAGGGAGGGAGAGTTTTAACGGACAGGGAGAGAGGGAGGGAGAGTTTTAACAGACAGGGAGAGAGGGAGGGAGAGTGTTAACGGACAGGGAGAGAGGGAGGGAGAGTTTTAACGGACAGGGAGAGAGGGAGGGAGAGTGTTAACGGACAGGAGAGAGGGAGGGAGAGTGTTAACGGACAGGGAGAGAGGGAGGGAGAGTGTTAACGGACAGGGAGAGAGGGAGGGAGAGTGTTAACGGACAGGGAGAGAGGGAGGGAGAGTGTTAACGGACAGAGAGAGAGGGAGGGAGAGTTTTAACGGACAGGGAGAGAGGGAGGGAGAGTTTTAACGGACAGGGAGAGAGGGAGGGAGAGTTTTAACAGACGGGGAGAGAGGGAGGGAGAGTGTTAACAGACAGGGAGAGAGGGAGGGAGAGTTTTAACGGACAGGGAGAGAGGGAGGGAGAGTTTTAACGGACAGGGAGAGAGGGAGGGAGAGTTTTAACGGACAGGGAGAGAGGGAGGAGAGTTTTAACGGACAGGGAGAGAGGGAGGGAGAGTTTTAACGGACAGGGAGAGAGGGAGGGAGAGTTTTAACGGACAGGGAGAGAGGGAGGGAGAGTTTTAACAGACAGGGAGAGAGGGAGGGAGAGTTTTAACAGACAGGGAGAGAGGGAGGGAGAGTTTTAACGGACAGGGAGAGAGGGAGGGAGAGTTTTAACGGACAGGGAGAGAGGGAGGGAGAGTTTTAACAGACAGGAGAGAGGGAGGGAGAGTTTTAACGGACAGGGAGAGAGGGAGGGAGAGTTTTAACAGACAGGGAGAGAGGGAGGGAGAGTGTTAACGGACAGGGAGAGAGGGAGGGAGAGTTTTAACGGACAGGGAGAGAGGGAGGGAGAGTGTTAACGGACAGGGAGAGAGGGAGGGAGAGTTTTAACGGACAGGGAGAGAGGGAGGGAGAGTGTTAACAGACAGGGAGAGAGGGAGGGAGAGTGTTAACAGACAGGGAGAGAGGGAGGGAGAGTTTTAACGGACAGGGAGAGAGGGAGGGAGAGTGTTAACAGACAGGGAGAGAGGGAGGGAGGGAGTTTTAACAGACAGGGAGAGAGGGAGGGAGAGTTTTAACAGACAGGGAGAGAGGGAGGGAGAGTGTTAACGGACAGGGAGAGAGACAGGGGAGGGAGGGGAGTTTTAACGGACAGGGAGAGAGGGAGGGAGAGTGTTAACGGACAGGGAGAGAGGGAGGGAGAGTGTTAACGGACAGGGAGAGAGGGAGGGAGAGTTAACGGAGGGAGGGAGGGAGAGTGTTAACGGACAGGGAGAGAGGGAGGGAGAGTTTAACGGACAGGGAGAGAGGGAGGGAGAGTTTTAACGGACAGGGAGAGAGGGAGGGAGAGTTTTAACGGACAGGGAGAGAGGGAGGGAGAGTTTAGCGGACAGGGAGAGAGGGAGGGAGAGTGTTAAAGGACAGGGAGAGAGGGAGGGGGAGTTTTAACGGACAGGGAGAGAGGGAGGGAGAGTGTTAACGGACAGGGAGAGAGGGAGGGAGAGTTTTAACAGACAGGGGAGAGAGGGAGGGAGAGTTTTAACGGACAGGGAGAGAGGGAGGGAGAGTTTTAACGGACAGGGAGAGAGGGAGGGAGAGTGTTAACAGACAGGGAGAGAGGGAGGGAGAGTTTTAACGGACAGGAGAGAGGGAGGAGAGTTTTAACGGACAGGGAGAGAGGGAGGGAGAGTGTTAACAGACAGGGAGAGAGGGAGGGAGAGTTTTAACGGACAGGGAGAGAGGGAGGGAGAGTGTTAACAGACAGGGAGAGAGGGAGGGAGAGTTTTAACGGACAGGAGAGAGGGAGGGAGAGTGTTAACAGACAGGGAGAGAGGGAGGGAGAGTGTTAACAGACAGGGAGAGAGGGAGGGAGAGTTTAACGGACAGGGAGAGAGGGAGGGAGAGTGTTAACAGACAGGGAGAGAGGGAGGGAGAGTTTTAACAGACAGGGAGAGAGGGAGGGAGAGTTTTAACAGACAGGGAGAGAGGGAGGAGAGTTTTAACGGACAGGGAGAGAGGGAGGAGAGTGTTAACGGACAGGGAGAGAGGGAGGGAGAGTGTTAACGGACAGGGAGAGAGGGAGGGAGAGTTTTAACAGACAGGGAGAGAGGGAGGGAGAGTTTTAACAGACAGGGAGAGAGGGAGGGAGAGTGTTAACGGACAGGGAGAGAGGGAGGGAGAGTTTTAACGGACAGGGAGAGAGGGAGGGAGAGTTTTAACGGACAGGGAGAGAGGGAGGGAGAGTGTTAACAGACAGGGAGAGAGGGAGGGAGAGTTTTAACGGACAGGGAGAGAGGGAGGGAGAGTTTTAACGGACAGGGAGAGAGGGAGGGAGAGTGTTAACAGACAGGGAGAGAGGGAGGGAGAGTTTTAACGGACAGGGAGAGAGGGAGGGAGAGTGTTAACAGACAGGGAGAGAGGGAGGGAGAGTTTTAACGGACAGGGAGAGAGGGAGGGAGAGTTTTAACGGACAGGGAGAGAGGGAGGGAGAGTGTTAACGGACAGGGAGAGAGGGAGGGAGAGTTTTAACAGACAGGGAGAGAGGGAGGGAGAGTTTTAACAGACAGGAGAGAGGGAGGGAGAGTGTTAACAGACAGGGAGAGAGGGAGGGAGAGTTTTAACGGACAGGAGAGAGGGAGGGAGAGTGTTAACAGACAGGGAGAGAGGGAGGGAGAGTTTTAACAGACAGGGGAGAGAGGGAGGGAGAGTTTTAACAGACAGGGAGAGAGGGAGGGAGAGTTTTAACAGACAGGGAGAGAGGGAGGGAGAGTGTTAACGGACAGGGAGAGAGGGAGGGAGAGTGTTAACGGACAGGAGAGAGGGAGGGAGAGTTTTAACAGACAGGGAGAGAGGGAGGGAGAGTTTTAACAGACAGGGAGAGAGGGAGGGAGAGTGTTAACGGACAGGGAGAGGGAGGGAGAGTGTTAACGGACAGGGAGAGAGGGAGGAGAGTTTTAACAGACAGGGAGAGAGGGAGGGAGAGTTTTAACGGACAGGGAGAGAGGGAGGGAGAGTTTTAACGGACAGGGAGAGAGGGAGGGAGAGTGTTAACAGACAGGGAGAGAGGGAGGGAGAGTTTTAACGGACAGGGAGAGAGGGAGGGAGAGTTTTAACGGACAGGGAGAGAGGGAGGGAGAGTGTTAACAGACAGGGAGAGAGGGAGGGAGAGTTTTAACGGACAGGGAGAGAGGGAGGGAGAGTGTTAACAGACAGGGAGAGAGGGAGGGAGAGTTTTAACAGACAGGGAGAGAGGGAGGGAGAGTTTTAACGGACAGGGAGAGAGGGAGGGAGAGTGTTAACAGACAGGGAGAGAGGGAGGGAGAGTTTTAACGGACAGGGAGAGAGGGAGGGAGAGTTTTAACGGACAGGGAGAGAGGGAGGAGAGTTTAACAGACAGGGAGAGAGGGAGGGAGAGTTTTAACGGACAGGGAGAGAGGGAGGGAGAGTGTTAACAGACAGGGAGAGAGGGAGGGAGAGTTTTAACGGACAGGAGAGAGGGAGGGAGAGTTTTAACGGACAGGAGAGAGGGAGGGAGAGTTTTAACAGACAGGGAGAGAGGGAGGGAGAGTTTTAACGGACAGGGAGAGAGGGAGGAGAGTGTTAACAGACAGGGAGAGAGGGAGGGAGAGTTTTAACGGACAGGGAGAGAGGGAGGGAGAGTGTTAACAGACAGGGAGAGAGGGAGGGAGAGTTTTAACAGACAGGGAGAGAGGGAGGGAGAGTTTAACAGACAGGGAGAGAGGGAGGGAGAGTTTTAACAGACAGGGAGAGAGGGAGGGAGAGTGTTAACAGACAGGGAGAGAGGGAGGGAGAGTTTTAACAGACAGGGAGAGAGGGAGGGAGAGTTTTAACAGACAGGGAGAGAGGGAGGGAGAGTTTTAACAGACAGGGAGAGAGGGAGGGAGAGTGTTAACGGACAGGGAGAGAGGGAGGGAGAGTGTTAACGGACAGGGAGAGAGGGAGGAGAGTTTTAACAGACAGGGAGAGAGGGAGGGAGAGTTTTAACAGACAGGGAGAGAGGGAGGGAGAGTGTTAACGGACAGGGAGAGAGGGAGGGAGAGTTTAACGGACAGGGAGAGAGGGAGGGAGAGTTTTAACAGACAGGGAGAGAGGGAGGGAGAGTTTTAACGGACAGGGAGAGAGGGAGGGAGAGTTTTAACAGACAGGGAGAGAGGGAGGGAGAGTGTTAACAGACAGGGAGAGAGGGAGGGAGAGTTTTAACGGACAGGGAGAGAGGGAGGGAGAGTTTTAACGGACAGGGAGAGAGGGAGGGAGAGTGTTAACAGACAGGGAGAGAGGGAGGGAGAGTTTTAACGGACAGGGAGAGAGGGAGGGAGAGTGTTAACAGACAGGGAGAGAGGGAGGGAGAGTTTTAACGGACAGGGAGAGAGGGAGGGAGAGTGTTAACAGACAGGGAGAGAGGGAGGGAGAGTTTTAACAGACAGGGAGAGAGGGAGGGAGAGTGTTAACAGACAGGGAGAGAGGGAGGGAGAGTTTTAACGGACAGGGAGAGAGGGAGGGAGAGTGTTAACAGACAGGGAGAGAGGGAGGGAGAGTTTTAACAGACAGGGAGAGAGGGAGGGAGAGTTTTAACAGACAGGAGAGAGGGAGGGAGAGTTTTAACAGACAGGGAGAGAGGGAGGGAGAGTTTTAACAGACAGGGAGAGAGGGAGGGAGAGTGTTAACGGACAGGGAGAGAGGGAGGGAGAGTGTTAACGGACAGGGAGAGAGGGAGGGAGAGTTTTAACAGACAGGGAGAGAGGGAGGGAGAGTTTTAACAGACAGGGAGAGAGGGAGGGAGAGTGTTAACGGACAGGGAGAGAGGGAGGGAGAGTGTTAACGGACAGGGAGAGAGGGAGGGAGAGTTTTAACAGACAGGGAGAGAGGGAGGGAGAGGGAGAGAGAGAACTCATTAACTCAATCTATTTTACTCCAAGTTTGTTAAATTAACCCAACATGACCACTCTGTCTTCATTAACATATATGTAATTCTCTGCACGGAACACATCATGTACCACATCTAAAGTTCTGCTCATTAAGTTATTTTCTATTCTAAGAACAATAAACTCTGCAGTATATCTGTACGCTACGTCTTTCTTCTCCTGTTAATTTTTCTCCGTATCAGACCACAGAAACAGGGGCAGAAATAGGTCGTCTTTTGGGTTGGAGGAAAATGACCATATCAAATAGCCTTGTGTTTATTATTTCTGGGACTTTTTTATGTGGCTTTTCTTCTGCCTGTTTCTTCAGACTGTTATTCTCCACTTGCTTCCTGACCGCTCGGGTCCAGCCACACACACACACACACACACACACACACACACACACACACACACACACACACACACACACACACACACACACACACACACACACACACACACACACACACACACACACACACACACACACACACACTTCCTGACTGACTGGTCAAGTCTTGTCTGGTCTGGAGGCTAGCCAGTCTGTCTGTGGCAAGAAAAACACAGGCAGGTCTAAGACCCTAGCTATCAATAACAAGGAAGTGGAGGGGGAAACGCTGGTGTGTGTGTGTGTGTGTGTGTGCGCGCACGTCTGAGTCCTATCTATAACAGGGAAGTGTAGGAGCGAATGCTAGCAGCTGACAGAAATCTAGACAACGGCACGTTGGAGGGTTAACAGGAGCTCTTCATGTGTATCCTCACAGCTATTTACCTCAACTCACACCAAACAGAAACAGGAAACAGCTACTCGCCCGCTGCCTGTGGCCCACTGTCTCTGAGTGATGGTGTAAGTAGACTCACATGCTTTATGAAAAGTTGAGCCAGTCTCTCTGGTTCTGCTATACACTTCTCCAGTTCCCCCAGGAAGTAGCTAGACAGAGAGAGACAGGTTACACACACACTATCACACACAATCACACTCTGCACAGTACATCTTCGACACTCACTCTTTATGCCAGTCGAACATTTGGTGAATGTTTCCAAATATAATCTTGTCTTTCCCCTTCATGTCCTCAGGTATGCCCTTGGTATTCATAGTGGCCATGTAGCCCTGTAGTGGTGACACACACACACACACACACACACACACACAACCTCAGATCAGATATACTGTATATGACTGACCGGGATTCAAACCCTGGTTTCCCACGCACAACAAGACAGTGTTAATCCTCTGAGCTAAAGCCTACGTATTACCGTAATATACAGTGCCATTCAAATGTTTGGACACACCTACTCATTCCAGGGTTTTTCTCTATTTTTGCTATTTCATACATTGCAGAATAGTAGTGAAGACATCAAAACTATAAAATAACACATATGGAATCATGTAGTAACCAAAAAAGTGTTAAACAAATCAAAATAGATTTTAGATTCTTCAAAGTAGCCACCCTTTGCTTTAATAACAGCTTTGCACACTCTTGGCATTCTCTCAACCTGCGTCACTTGGAATGCATTTCAATTAACAGGTGTGCCTTGTTAAAAGGTCATTTGGGGAATTTCTTTCTTTCTTAATGCGTTTGAGACAATCAGTTGTGTTGTGACAAGGTAGGGTTGGTATACAGAAGATAGCCCTATTTGGTGAAATACCAAGTCCATATTATGGTAAGCACAGTGTCAATAAGCAAAGAGAAACGACAGTCCATCATTACTTTAAGACATGAAGGTCAGTCAATACGAAACATTTGAAGAACTTTAAAAGTTTCTTCATTGTGCAGTCTCAAACACCATCAAGCGCTATGATGAAACTGGCTCTGATGAGGACCGCCACAGGAAAGGAAGACCCAGAGTTACCTCTGCTGCAGAGGACAAGTTCATTAGTTACCAGCCTCAGAAATTGCAGCCCAAATAAATGCTTCCCAGAGTTCAAGTAACAGACCCATCTCAACATCAGGCCTTTATGGTCGAATTGCTGCAAAGAAACCCCTTCTGAAGGACACCAATAAGAAGAAGAGACTTGCTTGGGCCGGTCCTTTGGTCCGATGAGTACAAATTTGAGACTTCTGGTTCCAACCGCCTAGTCTTTGTGAGACACAGAGAAGGTGAACGGAGGATCTCTGAATGTGTAGTTCCACCTTGAAGCATGGAGGAGGAGGTGTGATGGTGTGGGGGTGCTTTGCTGGTGATACTGTCAGTGATTTATTTAGAATTCAAGGCACACTTAACCTGCATAGCAACCACAGAATTCTGCAGCGATACCCCATTCCATCTGGTTTGTACTTAGTCTCACTATTATTGGTTTTTCAACAGGACAATGACCCAACACACTTCCGGGCTGTGTAAGGGCTATTTGACCTAGAAGGAGTGTGATGGAGTGCTACATCAGATGGCCTGGCCTCCACAATCACCCGACCTCAACCCAACTGAGATGGTTTAGGATGAGTTGGACGGCAGAGTGAAGGGAAAGTAGCCAACAAATTCACAACATATGTGGGAAGTCCTTCAAGACTGTTGGAAAAGCATTCCAGGTAAAGCTGGTTGAAAGATTTCCACGAGTGTGCAAAGCTGTCATCAAGGCAAAGGTTGGCTACTTTGAAGAATCTCAAATCTGAAATATATTTTGATTTGTAAAAAAAAAAAAAAAAATGGGTTTCTACATGATTCCATATGTGTTGTTTCACAGTTTGATGTCTTCACTATTATTCTACAATGTAGAAAATAGTACAAATAAAGAAAAACCCTTGAATGAGTAGGTGTGTCCAGACGTTTGACTGGTACTGTATGTACGTTCATCAAATCAACCCAATAACAGAAATGGCCGTTTTTGGAGCCAGACCAAGCTGTGTTGAAAGACACTGAAGGTATTGTGATGACAATGTTTTCAAGGCCAGGTGATATAATACCTGGGTGGGTGGGTTTTCAAACTTTATAAGCCACTGTTTTTTATGTCTGTCATATAATACTGTACTCTCACCTCTACTATGTACCTCAGGTCTTCCACATACAGTTTCTCTGTCTCTATGAGTTCCTTCAGTACGTACCTGGACAGAGAGGCAGAGGATGACAAATATTGCAGACTTTTGGTGCCCCCTGTCATCCCCATCAAAACAAAGTATTTGCAAACAGTCGTGACACAGTGACATTCTCATGTAACTGCTGGCGGTGTGTTGGTACGTATGGCAATGCTGTGTTGTACATCACACTTTGGATCCGTTATAGAGCAAAGTGTAGTGTTGTGTTGTGTAACTAAAGGGGAACCACTTGCATGCTCTTCTCTAAGGCACTCCTCCTCTCCTCATTGTCAGCTGCGGCTGATGATTGGCTGGAGGTGTCGTCCGTCAACACTGAGCCGTTGTCATCTGGATAGACATTGGTGGGGTGAGTATCCTGGTGAAACAGAGGGGACAGGGCATATGGTTATGATATGGCATTTTGGCATTTATGGCATTTTTAATATAGAGGGAGAGTGCAAGGGGCAAGGGAAATATCAAACTGAGGGATGGAGAGGCGATGTAAAGGGGTGGGGGGTGAGAAAGTGAGGCAAAGAGAGAGACAGGCAAAGTGAGGGAGAGAGGGAGGGGAAATTGAGGGTGACGAGAGAGAGAGGCAAAGTGAGAGTGGGGGAGAGAGGGAGGGATGCAAAGAGGCAGAGGGAGAGAGAGAGAGAGAGAGAGAGAGAGAGAGAGAGGGAGAGAGAGAGAGAGAGAGAGAGAGAGAGAGAGGCAAGGTGAGAGACTGAGGGAGAGAGGATAATGATGCCGGTTGCCAAGGTGACCAGGGAGGGAGAGCAGCCAGACACTAGGGACAGTGACAGAATGATAAGGGGATCTGATTGTCACCAATAATAGTGTATGGTGTGGTGAAGTCACCATGAAAGAGAAAGACAGAGGGAGAGAAAGAAAGAACAGGGTCGGTAGAGAATTATTGGGCCTGTAAAGGAGTGTGGTGTACAGAATGTCTTGTGCATAGAATTACATATAATTTCATTGGATGTCTGTGGTGTTAGCATAGCACCCAATTAGGGCTGGGCGATATAGCCAAGATATCATATCACTGTATTTTCAAAATGTTTATGTTTTTTATCATTCTGAATGATAAAGTTCTAAATATGCTTTATGGGTCGTGTGTGACACTAGCGTGGCAACAAATGATTTGTCAGTGGTTTTAATGGGCTTTCTCCATTCGGATTGATTGAAACTGTTCGGCCAAACTTCAACCAAACATAGTAGGAACACAAAACTGACAGTAAAGTCCCTATAGTACATGGGAATCTAAATCCTCTTCTGTAGCCTCTAACTCTAGTACTATACCAACGGTTGCTCTTTCCAGAATGATTTGTTCAATTCCAGTGTTCACTTCCATCATTTTATCAAGTTATTCAAATCCTGCACTCATTTGAATGATCATTTAAACACTTGCTCACGTTCCTTTTTTACCTTAGTATGTCCGTATTTCGTCGCAATAAAATTGTTGGCAGAATAATTATTCTCTTCTTTGACTGCATTTTTGTCCTCAATTGTAGTTCTTACTTTCACCACTTGTAGTCCATGAGCCAGACTCCCAAATTTGGGCCATCAAGATCAGTAACATCGCGCCGATAGAGATGGCAGCTTCGCTTCTTGTCCTTAGGAAACTGTGCAGTATTTAGTTTTTTTATGTATTATTTCTTACATTGTTAGCCCAGAAAACCTTAAGTGTTACATACAACCGCAAAGAACTATTGGATATCAGAGAGTCTTCAACTTACCAGCACAACCAGCATTACGACCAGCAATACGACTTTCCCAAAGCGGATCCTTTGTCTGCACCTCCCAGGGCATTTGAAGTGATTCCAGAGGCCGGCCCAAAACAACGCCACTGGAGGAGAGGGTGCGGTCTTCTAGTGAGGCTTCGGATGCCCGCACACCAAACACCCGCTTCCGAGTATATTGCTCTCTAATGTCCAGTCCGTAGTTAACAAAGTCGATGAAATCAGGGCAAGAGTTGCTTTCCAAAGAGATATCCGGGATTGTAACACTCTCTGTTTCACGGAAACATGGCTAGCTTGGGACATGCTGTCGGAGTCGGTACAGCCAATGGGATTTTCAGTGCATCGCGCCGACAGGAATAAACATCTCTCCGGTAAGAAGAAGGGCTGGGGTGTATGTTTCATGATTGACTCATGGTGTAATTGTAACAACATACAGGAACTCAAGTCCTTTTGTTCACCTGACCTAGAATTCCTCACAATCAAATGCCGACTATATTACCTCCCAAGAGAACTCTCCTTGTTTATTGTCACAGCCGTGTATATCCCCCCGCAAGTGATACCAAGACGGCCATCAAGGAACTTCACTGGACTTTATGCAAACTGGAAACCATATATCCTGAGGCTACGTTTATTGTAGCTGGGGATTTTAACAAATCTAATTTGAGAACAAGGCTACCTAAATTCTATCAGCATATCAATTGCAGTACACGAGCGAGTAACATTGTTTCTCTAACTTCCGCGATGCACACAAGCCCTCCCTTGCCCTCCTAATGGCAAATCTGACCATGACTCCATCTTGTTGCTCCCCTCCTATAGGCAGAAACTAAAACAGGAAGCGCCCGTACTTAGGTCTATCCAATGCTGGTCTGACCAATTGGATTCCACGCTTTAAGATTGCTTCGATCACGTGGACTGGGATATGTTCTGGGTAGCCTCAGAGAACAACATTGACATATACGCTGACTCAGTGAGTGAGTTTATAAGGAAGTGTATAGGAGATGTTGTATCCACTGTGACTCTTAAAACCTTCCCTAACCAGAAACTGTGGATTGATGGCAGCATTTGGTCAAAACTGAAAGCACTTACCACTGCATTTAATCATGGCAAGGCAACTGGGAATATGAAAGAAAGAGTGGGATGAAAGAAAGAGTGGGATGAAAGAAAGAGTGGGATGAAAGAAAGAGTGATAACACAGAGATAGTGGTGGGAAAAGTATCCAATTGTCATACTTGAGTAAAAGTAAAGATACCTTGACTCACGTAAAAGTGAAAGTCACCCAGTAAAATCCTACTTTAGTAAAGGTGTAAAAGTATGTGGTTTTAAATAGATTTAAGTATCAAAAGTAAATGTAATTTCTAAAATGTAAAGTAAAAGAGTAAATCATTTCAAATCCCTTTTATCAAGCAAACAAGACGGCATGATCTTCTTGTTTTTTAAATTCAGGGATATCTAGGGGCACACTCCAGCACTCAAACAAACAAAGCTTTTGTGTTTACCGAGTCCGCCAGATCAGACGAAGTAGGGATAACCAGGCGTCTTCTCTTTAAGTGCGTGAATTAGACCAGACAGTACTGAACATTGTGTCATCATACACTTGATGACATCCACACCCAATCCATTCAGGAAGAGTGGGACTTAGTAAACATGTCGCAGCGATCTAATCAATGGAGTTGGTGAGGTAAACATGAGTGCCTTTTCACAGGCTACTTTCCCGGAACTTAGAAACATTCCCATGGAGATTCTTGAACATTGAAGCAGTGTCTTTACACTCTACAGAAATACTTGTGTGATCAGTAAGATACGCTGTCATGCTTGTGTGAGAAATAAGCATCTCTTTGTTCTTTGCCCACGGTCTTCTGCTTACAATAGCACCGAATGCGTGTTTGTCAACCTTCGGAAGACTTACACACACGGACTCCCCTGTTTAAATGGTCAGCAAACCACTCCTTTTCTTGTGCAAGTCTCCCTTCTTCGTTGAGCAACGTCGTTCAGCATTCATCAGCTTTCATTCTGCCTTACTCATTCGCTCGTGACTGAGTAAACCCTCGGTTTGTCCACACTTCTAGGCCTCCATGTTCCGGCCGTGCCCATCTTCCCTTGACTTTGACCCACAGTACACAACTAATCAAACACCCGCATCCTAAACGCACTCTACAGACTCTATTCAGACCCTTTACTCAGTACTTTGTTGAAGCACCTTTGGCACAGATTACAGCATCGAGTCTTCTCAGATATGACGCTACACGCTTGGCACACCTGTATTTGGGGAGTTTTTTCCATTCTTCTCTGCAGATCCTCTCAAGCTCTGTCAGGTTGGATGGGGAGCGTTGCTACACAGCTATTTTCAGGTCTCTCCAGAAATGTTAGAGCAGGCTCTGGCTGGGACACTAAAGGACATTCAGAGACTCCCGAAGCCACTCCTGCATTGTCTTGGCTGTGTGCTTACGGTTGTTGTCCTGTTAGAAGGTGAACCTTCGCCCCAGTCTGAGGTCCTGAATGCTCTGGAGCAGGTTTTCATCAAGGATCTCTCTGTACTTTGCTCCGTTCATCTTTCCCTCGATCCTGACTAGTCTCCCAGTCACTGCCGCTGAAAAAAACCACAGCATGATGCTGCCACCACCATGCTTCACCGTAGGGATGGTTCCAGGTTCCTACCAGATGTGATGCTTGGCATCAAGGCCAAAGAGTTCAATCTTGGTTTCATCCGACCAGAGAATCTTGTTTCTCATGGTCTGAGAGTCTTTAGGTGCCTTTGGCAAACTCCAAGCGGGCTGTCGTGCCTTTTACTGAGGAGTGGCTTTCGTCTGGACCCTCTGCCACATAGGCCTGATTGAGCGTAGCCGTTGCGCTTAAAAAACGTCTGTCCTCGGTTGCAACACTCACTACCGAGCTCCAAACTGTCTCTGGAAGCAATGCCAGCACAATAATTGTTTGTTTGGGAGCCTCATGAAATGGGTTTCCATGGCCGAGCAGCCATACACAAGCCTAAGATCACCATGCACCATGCCAAGCTTCGGCTGGAGTGGTGTAAAGCTCGCCGCCATTGACTCTGGAGCAGTGGAAACACGTTCTCTTGAATGATTTTTCACGCTTAATCATCTGTCAGTCCGACGGACAAATCTGTGTTTGGCGGATGCCATGAGAGCACTACCTGCCCGAATGCATAGTGCCAACTGTAAAGTTTGGTGGAGGAGGAATAATGGTTTGGGGCTGTTTTTCATGGTTTGGTTTAGGCCCCTCAGTTCCAGTGAAGGGAAATCTTAACACTTGACACAAACAATACAATTCTATATGATTCAGTGCTTCCAACTTTGTGGCAACAGTTTGGGGAAGGCCCTTTCCTGTTTCAGCATGACAATGCCCCGGTGCACAAAGCGTGGTCCATACAAAAATGGTTTGTTGAGATCAGTTTTGAAGACCTTGACTCGCCTGCATAGAGCCCTGACGTCAACCCCATCGAACACCTTTGGGCTGAATTGGAACACTGACTGTGAGCCAGTCCCCACAGCAATGTTCCAACATCTAGTGGAAAGACATCTAGTGGAAGCTGTTATAGCAACAAAGGGTTTTTATAATGCCCATGATTTTGGAATGAGACGTTCGATGAGCAGGTGTCCACATACTTTTGGTCATGCAGTTTATGTGGTAGTAGAGTAGTGGCCTGAGGGCACACAGTTAATGTGATAGTAGAGTAGTGGCCTGAGGGAACACAGTTAATGTGTTGTAAAAAGTGTTATGAAATGTAATGTCATGTAATATTTTAAATGGTATATAACTGCCTTAATGTTGCTGGACACTGGGAAGAGTAATGGGGATCCTTAATAAATACTTAATAAAAAACTCATCCCTGTGACTCCTCTGCCGGTCTCCCTGATGGATGGAGGCTACTTTCTCTAGTTCACCACCGCCCCTGCCCTCTGGCCTGGTTCAGCCTGTTCAGACGCTATTTGTTCAAATGTTTACTCCCGGCCAGACTCCTCGGCATTGGACAGTATATATTCACCTGTGGCCTTTTATTTCCCATCAACTTCTGGAAATGTGACCTTTTACTTAAGATGTAGTGTGCACAGTGGGTGTGTGTGTGTGTCGGCCTGGCCGCCCGTGTGTGTGTCCTAGCTTTCCATCCCTGTTAGGAATCCTCCCGCCCTAGCTCTACCCTGGCTGACAGGACGCTGCTCCCTGACTGGCCGATCCTGATCCTTACCAGATGTCCTCTGCTCTGGCGGAAGCCCACAGGAAAGAACTCTCTCTCTTTCTCGCATCCTCTATTTTTACTCCTCTATTTTTGCTTTCCAAAAGTTCAACGGAAGCCGATATCACGGCGGATGTGGTTCCTACAGGGAGACCATGCCTTCGTGAGGTGGAGGTAGTGTGTGCGCGTTAGCGTGCGGTGCGGGCGTGCCAGGCGTGTGTGCATGTGGGCGTGCACGGTGCTAAAATTCTATTCCAAGAACTATCCAAACTCTTTTTTTTCTTCTGCCTTTTCCTACTTGAAGGAGAAACTCCAAATCTCTCAAAGTGCATCCAGACAGTACAGTCCAGACAAAAGTTGATCTCTCCTGAAGAGAGGACGGAAAGACCATTTGATGACTAGAGCAAGCGGAGCTATAACTCTTGGTACATTATAGTCATTTTACTACAGTTCCTTGGTTAACAGTACTACATTTTTTGACTGTTTGACTGAAGTCAGTCTAGGAATTTTCCGTTGACCATCAAATAATAAACAATTGATCAAACCCGGGCCTCTGTCGGAATGTTAGGTCAGATTAGCAGTATCCTGAATGAAGAGGGAGAGGGAGAGCAGGACATGGGGTCAGCACTAAGCAGAATGTACTGTATCTGAGATAAAGAGAAAGGGAAGTTACTAGAATGTGTATAAGAGCGAATAAGAATAAGATGTTGGCAGAATGAAAGTCTAATCTTTTATCTCCTGTGGGTGGTCAGAAGAGAAAAACAGAGAGAGAGAGAGAGAGAGAGAGAGAGAGAGAGCGCAGAATGACAGAAGCCGTGACCCCGAGATGACTGACCTACATACATTAATCCGCCTCTTCCTTTCTCTCTATTTTTCTTATTCTCTCTCACACTCTCTCCTGTCCCCCCCCGTCTCGCTCTCTCCCCTCTCCTTCGCTCACTCCCATGTCTCTCTTTCTCCCTGTCCCTCTCTCTCCACCTTGTCCCTGACAGGACAGACGGAACCAGTGATCTCCTTTCCTTCTCTCCCCTGTCTCTGTCTGTTCTGTGTGTAATCCTGACTGCCTATTATTATGACTGAGTTCTTATTCCCACAGCCAGAACTGGAGGGGAATAACACACTTAGCAGACTGATGGGGTGGTCTGGTGCACCTGCGTTATGTTTAGTAGGGCACACTGTAACAAAACGTTTTGCAACGGAATACGAAGATCTGTGTTCTTATTGGACAAGTTCAGATATACAGTGGCAAGAAAAAGTATGTGAACCCTTTGGAATTACCTGGATTTCTGCTTAAATTGGTCATACAATTGGATCTGATCTTCATCTTAGTCACAACAATAGACAAACACAGTCTGCTTAAACTAATAACACACAAACAATTCTACGTTTTCATGTCTTTATTGAACATACTGTGTAAATATTCACAGTGCAGGTTGGAAAATGTGTGTGAAACCTTGGATTTAATAACAGGTTGACCCTCCTTTGGAAGCAACAACCTCAGCCAAATGTTTTCTGTAGTTGCGGATCAGACCTGCACAACGGTCAGGAGGAATTTTGACCATTTACAAAACGGTTTCATTTCAGCAATAGTCTTGTGATGTCTGGTGTGAACCGCTCTCTTGAGGTCATGCCACAGCATCTCAATTGGGTTGAGGTCAGGACTGGGCCACTCCAGAAGGCATATTTTCTTCTGTAGAAGCTTGTTGATTTACTTCTGTGTTTTCGGTCATTGTCCTGTTGCATCACCCAACTTCTGTTGTCCTTCAATTGGTGGACAGATGTTTATTTTGACATGTTTTATTGAACCTTTATTTAACTAGGCAAGTCAAGTCAGTCAAGAACAATGATCTGATTTACAATGACGGCCAAACCCAGACAAAGCTGGGCCAATTATGCTCCGCCCTATGGGACTTCCAATCACGGCCGGATGTGATACAGCCGGGATTCAAACCAGGGACTGCAGTGATGTCGCTAGCACTGAGATGCAGTGCCTTAGGCTGCTGCGCCACTCAGGAGCCTTACATTCTCCTTCAAAAAGTATTGATAAACTTGGGAATTCATTTTTCCATCGATGATAGCAAGCTGTCCAGGCCCTGAGGCAGTGAAGCAGACCCAAACCACGATGCTCCCTACACCATACTTTACAGTTGGGATGAGGTTTTGATGTTGCTGTCCTGTCTTTTTATCTCCACACATATAGTATGGTGTGTTCATAAACAACACAACTTTAGCTTCATTTGTCCACAGAATATTTTGCCAGAAGCGCTGTGCAACATCCAGATGCTCTTTTGCAAACTTCAGACGTGCTGCAATGTTTTTTTGGGACAGCTGTGGCTTCTTCCGTGGTGTCCTCCCATGAACACCATTCTTGTTTAGCGTTTTACGTATCTTAGACTCGTCAACAGAGATGTTAGCATCTTCCAGAGATTTCTGCAAGTCTTTAGCTGACACTCTAGGATTCTTCTTAGCCTCATTGAGCATTCTGCGCTGTGCTCCTTCAGTCATCTTTGCAGGACGGCCACTCTTAGGGAGAGTAGCAACAGTGCTGAAATTTCTCCATTTGTAGACAATTTGTCTTTTAGAGATACTTTTGTAACCCTTTCCAGCTTTATGCAAGGCAACAGTTCTTAATCTTAGGTCTTCTGAGATCTCTTTTGTTCGAGGCATGATTCACATCAGGCAATGCTTCTTGTGAATAGCAAACTCACATTTTGTGAGTGTTTTATTATAGGGCAGGGCAACTCTAACCAACATCTCCAATCTCATATCAATGATTGGACTTCAGGTTAGCTGACTCCTGACTCCAATGAGCTTTTGGAGAAGTCATCAGCCTAGGGCGTCACATACTTTTTCCAACCTACACTGTGAATGTTTAAATGATGTATTCAATATAGACAAGAAAAATACAATCATTTGGTGTGTTATTAGTTTAAGTACACTGTGTTTGTCTATTGTTGTGACTTAGATGAAAGTCAGATCAAATTTGATGAACAATTTACTCAGAAATCGAGGTAATTCCAACGGGTTCACATACTTTTTCTTGCCACTGTAGCTCCCTTGTTCACTGAGTTTTAAAAGCTTTGTCAGAACCGGTAAGATTCCAGTTAGTCATGTCTCTCTTACGTCTACCTGACACAGTATCCATTATCTTTATCTTGGCCCCCTTACCAACCGTCTCGGTTTCAAATGCCATCTATCCCATTTGCTGTTGCCGTTCACACATCATTCCCAGTGTTTGATGTGTACATGAAAGAGCGCAGCCATCGTCTAGACTCTGCCGTTCCCGGGAACACGGCATCTTCCGTCCTTTTTCTCCTCCGTGCCGTTTCCTCTTCATCTGGAGGCATGTTCTTTGCAGCTGAATGCGAAGCGTCCACAACACGGAACCCCATTAAGGGTGTGTGTCCCGAATGGCACCCTGTTCCCTACATATTAGTGCACTACTTTTCACCAGAGACCTATGGGCCTGTTTGGGATGCAACCACTGGACGGCCTCCTCCTGATTAACTCTGAGAGGCCTTCAGGGGGTGGGGGTGTGAGGGGGGACTTCCTTTCATATCCAGGTCTGTCTCGGGGGCTATCACCTCCCTGTCTCCCCTAACCCTACACACTGAGCAGCAACAGCCAATACCATCAATGGATGACCAATTCATTTCTTCACCAGTTCAGTACGATTTATTGTGTTTTCTCAGGTTGGATACGTTGACTGAGTATGTGCTCTCTGACCCTGTTGATTAGATAGATTGCATGACCGTAGCTACCTTGTTAAGCCTCCTAGACCTAAGGCATTTGCTCGGGTGGGCTAAGACAAGTTGTCAGGTCTCAGGCAAAGATTGTCAACAAGCAAACATGATTCCCCAAACCACTTCTGTTTACACGGGGCTGTAGGTGTGAACTCAGAGTGTGTGCGTGTGTGTGTGTGCGTGCGTGCGTGCGTGTGTGTGTGTGTGTGTGTGCGTGCATGCGTGTGTGTGTGTGTGTGTGTGTGCGTGCGCACGGGTGTTGACTCACATGTGTGTAGGCCAGTGAAGTACAGCCTTGTAGCGAGTCAGACAGGTAGCTGGGAGAGTTTAGGGTTGCCGGGGAGAGATCCTCAGGACTGGCCAAATTATACCTGCACTCCTACAACACACACACACACACCGCATGAGCACACACATACACACCCAGCTAGACAGAAGGAAAATCGTTACTCAACCTAACACAGCAAAATCACTCAAGACATCGACGTGAGTCAGTGTTACGCTGTGACTGGGTCAGAAACGTCCCCAGAGGTGAAAGGGCAGGGTGCTGTTGATGCGTAACGAGCAGCATCACCCCTGCCATAGATATCCCACTGTCCGTGTGTTTACAGCGCAGCAGTCATTCATAGTATTCACAGGCGAGGCGTTGTACTGTCAATAGGCTGTGGTCAGGGAAGCTAAGTAGAGATGAAACATACTGTTTATCTATGGGGAAGCTGGCACCGCTATATATTTACACGGGAAGAGTTGTAGATCTGTGTTTGACAGGCAGCTGTACTAAACAATCATTCGTCTATTTGCTCTTGAGCCTCATAAGCCTATGCTATCTTGTGATATGATATATGTATATTTAGCTACTGTATGTAGAACACTGTGGCAATTCGACAGAGTATACGGATGAGTTTACTCTTGAGGAGGCACATTTCAAATCTGTCACTTGCCATTGTCCATATATGACATGTGTACATACCTGTATGTGTCACAGGAGGTTGGTGGCATCTCAGTTGGGGAGGACAGGCTTGTGGTAACGGCTCGAGCGGAGTTGGCGGAATGGTGTCAAATACATCGAACACATGGCTTGATGCCGTTCCAGCTCCAGACATTATAATGAGCTGCCCTCCCCTCAGCAGCCTCCACCGCTATGTATGTAGGTCTACGTACCCTAGTCTACACTGTATCCTGAACACTGGTGCTTAGCAACGCCTCTCCACTCACCATCTCTGTGTGTGTGATGGGTAGTACAGTGGTGAGGTGGTCCTCTGATCCCAGGGGGCTGGCCAGCCCCAGCCCTCCCAGGCCCAGGCCCAGGCCATGACTGTGGCGTGGGGGTGGAATAGGAGGAGGGGGCTTGCTTCCCCCATCCAACTTCCTGTCCTGCCGCTCCCCCTTGGCGCTGGTGGAGATGTTGACGGCCCCGGCACTCAGCTTGCGGACGGGATTGGTCAGCCACCTCTTCAGGGTGCTGACGGAACGCCGCGAGCCCGGGGAGTTGGGGGCGGAGCTAATGGACGCCGTCAGGGTCGGGGGCAGGGACGCCACGGAGGTGGAGATGCTACCCTCGCTGCCCGCCGCTGAGTATGAGTCTGGAGAGAGACAGAAAGGAGGGAAAGAGAGAGAGACATTTAAAGAAGGACAGTGGGAGGAAGAATCGAATAGATACTTAATTGTCCATTTTTTAAAACGGAAACTGAATGATTTGCCACCACAATATCCAACCTCATACTCAATCAAACAACAAGACACAAGTCTAGGTCCAAGAGGCTTCTGAACAGCTTCTACCCCCAAGCCATAAGACTCCTGAACAGCTAATCAAATGGCTACCCAGACTATTTGCATTGTCCCCCCCCTCTTTTACACTGCTGCTACTCTCTGTTTATTATCTATGCATAGTCACTTTAACTCTACCTACATGTACATATTACCTCAATTACCTTACTAACCTACACCCCCACACATTGACTCTGTACCGGTACCCCCTGTATATAGCCTCTCTACTGTTATTTTACTGCTGCTCTTAAATTTATTTTTATTTTTATTTTTTACTTATCTTATTTTTAAACTTAACTGCATTGTTGGTTAGGGGCTTGTAAGTAAGCATTTCACTGTGAGTCTACACCTGTTGTATTCGGCGCATGTGAAAAATCTAATTGGATTTGATTTGATTTTGACACGGTTGGAAGCAGCACAGGATCAGCTGGAGAGAAGTGGCATCAGAGCAGTTGGAGGGAGAGAGAAAGACAGAGATGGAGGGGGGCAAAGGTTACATAACCGGTCAAGAGAAGTCAGGGCTCGTGAATGAATGATATGCTCTCTAAGTCAACCACGGGGATTTCTCAGGTCTCCTTATTGATGGATGGGAGTTTAACCAAGGCAAAGGGCAGCAGCAGACACACATATGCAGGGACAGATGTTGAACCACCGCTAACCACAAAAAAATCAATAGAAGACAGAGACGGGAGTCAAAGTTTGGAGGGATAAATCCAGCTAGCTAAGTACTGGATAACCATAGAGCTAGATAACCATAGAGCTAGATAACCATAGAGCTAGATAACCATAGAGCTGGATAACCATAGAGCTAGACAACCATAGAGCTAGATAACCATAGAGCTAGATAACCATAGAGCTAGATAACCATAGAGCTGGATAACCATAGAGCTAGATAAACATAGAGCTAGATAACCATAGAGCTAGATAACCATAGAACTAGATAACCATAGAGCTAGATAACCATAGAGCTGGATAACCATAGAGCTAGATAACCATAGAGCTAGATAACCATAGAGCTAGATAACCATAGAGCTGGATAACCATAGAGCTAGATAACCATAGAGCTGGATAACCATAGAGCTAGATAACCATAGAGCTGGATAACCATAGAGCTGGATAACCATGGAGCTAGATAACCATAGAGCTAGATAACCATAGAGCTGGATAACCATAGAGCTAGATAACCATAGAGCTAGATAACCATAGAGCTGGATAACCATAGAGCTAGATAACCATAGAGCTAGATAACCATAGAGCTAGATAACCATAGAGCTGGATAACCATAGAGCTAGATAACCATAGAGCTAGATAACCATAGAGCTAGATAACCATAGAGCTGGATAACCATATAGCTGGATAACCATAGAGCTAGATAACCATAGAGCTAGATAACCATAGAGATGGATAACCATAGAGCTAGATAACCATAGAGCTAGATAACCATAGAGCTAGATAACCATAGAGCTGGATAACCATAGAGCTGGATAACCTTAGAGCTGGATAACCATATAGCTAGATAACCATAGAGCTGGATAACCATAGAGCTGGATAACCATAGAGCTGGATAACCATAGAGCTAGATAACCCCAGAGCTGGATAACCCCAGAGCTGGATAACCATAGAGCTGGATGACCATAGAGCTGGATAACCATAGAGCTAGATAACCATAGAGCTGGATAACCATAGAGCTAGATAACCCCAGAGCTGGATAACCATAGAGCTGGATGACCATAGAGCTGGATAACCATAGAGCTAGATAACCATAGAGCTGGATAACCATAGAGCTAGATAACCATAGAGCTGGATAACCATAGAGCTGGATAACCATAGAGCTGGATAACCATAGAGCTAGATAACCCCAGAGCTGGATAACCATAGAGCTGGATGACCATAGAGCTGGATAACCATAGAGCTAGATAACCATAGAGCTGGATAACCATAGAGCTAGATAACCCCAGAGCTGGATAACCCCAGAGCTGGATAACCATAGAGCTGGATGACCATAGAGCTGGATAACCATAGAGCTAGATAACCATAGAGCTGGATAACCATAGAGCTAGATAACCATAGAGCTAGATAACCATAGAGCTAGATGACCATAGAGCTGGATAACCATAGAGCTAGATAACCATAGAGCTGGATAACCATAGAGCTGGATAACCATAGAGCTGGATGACCATAGAGCTGGATAACCATAGAGCTGGATGACCATAGAGCTAGATAACCACAGAGCTGGATAACCATAGAGCTGGGTGACCAGCATCCCCTCTATCAACAGTAACCTTCCCCTCTCTCCCCCTCCCTCAACAGTAACCGTTCCCTCTCTCCCCTCCCTCAACAGTAACCGTTCCCTCTCTCCCCCTCCCTCAACATTAACCGTCCCCTCTCTCCCCTCCCTCAACAGTAACCGTCCCTCTCTCCCCCTCCCTCAACAGTAACCGTTCCCTCTCTCCCCCTCCCTCA
Organism: Oncorhynchus nerka; assembly: GCF_034236695.1. NCBI lineage: Eukaryota > Metazoa > Chordata > Actinopteri > Salmoniformes > Salmonidae > Oncorhynchus > Oncorhynchus nerka. The sequence continues at coordinate 42,017,591 of NC_088415.1, read as the reverse complement.
ACAGTAACCGTTCCCTCTCTCCCCCTCCCTCAACAGTAACCGTCCCCTCTCTCCCCTCCCTCAACAGTAACCGTTCCCTCTCTCCCCTCCCTCAACAGTAACCGTCCCCTCTCTCCCCCTCCCTCAACAGTAACCGTCCCCTCTCTCCCCTCCTCAACAGTAACCGTCCCCTCTCTCCCCTCCCTCAACAGTAACCGTCCCCTCTCTCCCCTTTCAACAGTAACCGTCCCCTCTCTCCCCTCCTTCAACAGTAACCTTCCCTCTCTCCCCATCCCTCAACAGTAACCGTCCCTCTCTCCCCTCCCTCAACAGTAACCGTCCCCTCTCTCCCTCCCTCAACAGTAACCATTCCCTCTCTCCCCTCCCTCAACAGTAACCGTCCCCTCTCCCCTCCCTCAACAGTAACCGTTCCCTCTCCCCCTCCTTCAACAGTAACCATTCCCTCTCTCCCCCCTCAACAGTAACCGTTCCCTCTCTCCCCTCCCTCAACAGTAACCGTTCCCTCTCTCCCCCTCCTTCAACAGTAACCGTTCCCTCTCTCCCCCTCCTTCAACAGTAACCGTCCCCTCTCTCCCCTCCCTCAACAGTAACCGTTCCCTCTCCCCCTCCCTCAACAGTAACCGTTCCCTCTCTCCCCCTCCCTCAACAGTAACCGTCCCCTCTCTCCCCTCCCTCAACAGTAACCGTCCCCTCTCTCCCTCCTCAACAGTAACCGTCCCGTCTCTCCCCTCCCTCAACAGTAACCGTTCCCTCTCTCCCCTCCTTCAACAGTAACCCTCCCCTCTCTCCCCATCCTTCAACAGTAACCGTTCCCTCTCTCCCCTCCTTCAACAGTAACCGTCCCCTCTCTCCCCTCCCTCAACAGTAACCGTTCCCTCTATCCCCTCCCTCAACAGTAACCGTCCCCTCTCTCCCCCTCCTTCAACAGTAATCGTCCCCTCTCTCCCCCTCCCTCAACAGTAACCGTTCCCTCTCTCCCCTTCTTCAACAGTAACCTTCCCCTCTCTCCCCGCCTTCAACAGTAACCGTTCCCTCTCTCCCCTCCTTCAACAGTAACCGTCCCCTCTCTCCCCTCCTTCAACAGTAACCGTCCCCTCTCTCCCCCTCCCTCAACAGTAACCGTTCCCTCTCTCCCCTCCCTGAACAGTAACCGTCCCCTCTCTCCTCTCCCTGAACAGTAACCGTTCCCTCTCTCCCCTCCCTCAACAGTAACCGTTCCCTCTCTCCCCTCCAACAGTAACCGTCCCCTCTCTCCCCTCCCTCAATAGTAACCGTCGCCTCTCTCCCCTCCCTCAACAGTAACCGTCCCCTCTCTCCCCTCCCTCAACAGTAACCGTCCCCTCTCTCCCCTCCCTCAACAGTAACCGTTCCCTCTCTCCTCCTCCCTCAACATTAACCGTCCCCTCTCTCCCCTCCCTCAACAGTAACCGTCCCCTCTCTCCCCCTCCCTCAACAGTAACCGTTCCCTCTCTCCCCTCCCTCAACAGTAACCGTTCCCTCTCTCCCCTCCTTCAACAGTAACCTTCCCCTCTCTCCCCATCCCTCAACAGTAACCGTCCCCTCTCTCCCCTCCCTCAACAGTAACCGTCCCCTCTCTCCCCTCCTCAACAGTAACCATTCCCTCTCTCCCCCTCCCTCAACAGTAACCGTCCCTCTCTCCCTCCCTCAACAGTAACCGTTCCCTCTCTCCCCTCCTTCAACAGTAACCATTCCCTCTCTCCCGCCCTCAACAGTAACCGTTCCCTCTCTCCCCTCCCTCAACAGTAACCGTTCCCTCTCTCCCCTCCTTCAACCCGTTCCTCTCTCCCCTCCTTCAACAGTCTCCCCTCCCTCAACAGTAACCGTTCCCTCTCCCCCTCCCTCAACAGTAACCGTTCCCTCTCTCCCCTCCCTCAACAGTAACCGTCCCCTCTCTCCCCTCCCTCAACAGTAACCGTCCCCTCTCTCCCCTCCCTCAACAGTAACCGTCCCGTCTCCCCCTCCCTCAACAGTAACCGTTCCCTCTCTCCCCCTCCTTCAACAGTAACCCTCCCCTCTCTCCCCATCCTTCAACAGTAACCGTTCCCTCTCTCCCCTCCTTCAACAGTAACCGTCCCCCTCTCCCCCTCCCTCAACAGTAACCGTTCCCTCTATCCCCCTCCCTCAACAGTAACCGTCCCCTCTCTCCCCTCCTTCAACAGTAACCGTCCCCTCTCTCCCCTCCCTCAACAGTAACCGTTCCCTCTCTCCCCCTTCTTCAACAGTAACCTTCCCCTCTCTCCCCGCCTTCAACAGTAACCGTTCCCTCTCTCCCCTCCTTCAACAGTAACCGTCCCTCTCTCCCCCTCCTTCAACAGTAACCGTCCCCTCTCTCCCCTCCTCAACAGTAACCGTTCCCTCTCTCCCCTCCCTGAACAGTAACCGTCCCTCTCTCCTCTCCCTGAACAGTAACCGTTCCCTCTCTCCCCCTCCCTCAACAGTAACCGTTCCCTCTCTCCCCTCCAACAGTAACCGTCCCCTCTCTCCCCTCCCTCAATAGTAACCGTCGCCTCTCTCCCCCTCCCTCAACAGTAACCGTCCCCTCTCTCCCCCTCCCTCAACAGTAACCGTCCCTCTCTCCCCTCCCTCAACAGTAACCGTTCCCTCTCTCCTCCTCCCTCAACATTAACCGTCCCCTCTCTCCCCTCCCTCAACAGTAACCGTCCCTCTCTCCCCTCCCTCAACAGTAACCGTTCCCTCTCTCCCCTCCCTCAACAGTAACCGTTCCCTCTCTCCCCTCCCTCAACAGTAACCGTCCCCTCTCTCCCCTCCCTCAACAGTAACCGTTCCCTCTCTCCCCTCCCTCAACAGTAACCATCCCTCTCTCCCCCTCCCTCAACAGTAACCGTCCCCTCTCTCCCCTCCCTCAACAGTAACCGTCCCCTCTCTCCCCTCCCTCAACAGTAACCGTCCCTCTCTCCCCCTTTCAACAGTAACCGTCCCCTCTCTCCCCTCCTTCAACAGTAACCTTCCCCTCTCTCCCCTCCCTCAACAGTAACCGTCCCCTCTCTCCCCTCCCTCAACAGTAACCGTCCCCTCTCTCCCCTCCCTCAACAGTAACCATTCCCTCTCTCCCCTCCCTCAACAGTAACCGTCCCCTCTCTCCTCCCTCAACAGTAACCGTTCCCTCTCTCCCCTCCTTCAACAGTAACCATTCCCTCTCTCCCGCCCTCAACAGTAACCGTTCCCTCTCTCCCCTCCCTCAACAGTAACCGTTCCCTCTCTCCCCCTCCTTCAACAGTAACCGTTCCCTCTCTCCCCCTCCCTCAATAGTAACCGTCCCTCTCTCCCCCTCCCTCAACAGTAACCGTCCCCTCTCTCCCCTCCCTCAACAGTAACCATTCCCTCTCTCCCCTCCCTCAACAGTAACCGTCCCTCTCTCCCCTCCCTCAACAGTAACCGTTCCCTCTCTCCCTCCCTCAACAGTAACCGTTCCCCTCTCTCCCCTCCTTCAACAGTAACAGTCCCTCTCTCCCCCTCCCTCAACAGTAACCGTCCCCGCTCTCCCCTCCTTCAACAGTAACCGTCCCCTCTCTCCCCTCCCTCAACAGTAACCGTTCCCTCTCTCCCCCTCCCTCAACAGTAACCGTCCCCTCTCCCCCTCCCTCAACAGTAACCGTTCCTCTCTCCCCTCCCTCAACAGTAACCGTCCCCTCTCTCCCCTCCCTCAACAGTAACCGTCCCCTCTCTCCCCCTCCGTCAACAGTAACCGTCCCTCTCTCCCCTCCCTCAACAGTAACCGTTCCTCTCTCCCCCTCCCTCAACAGTAACCGTCCCCTCTCTCCCCTTCTTCAACAGTAACCGTCCCCTCTCTCCCCTCCTTCAACAGTAACCGTCCTCTCTCTCCCCTCCCTCAACAGTAACCGTCCCTCTCTCCCCTCCCTCAATAGTAACCGTCCCCTCTCTCCCCTCCTCAACAGTAACCGTCCCCTCTCTCCCCTCCCTCAACAGTAACCATTCCCCTCTCCCCTCCCTCAACAGTAACCGTCCCCTCTCTCCCCTCCCTCAACAGTAACCGTTCCCTCTCTCCCCTCCCTCAACAGTAACCGTTCCCTCTCTCCCCTCCTTCAACAGTAACCTCCCCTCTCTCCCCCTCCCTCAACAGTAACCGTCCCCGCTCTCCCCCTCCCTCAACAGTAACCGTTCCCTCTCTCCCCCTCCCTCAACAGTAACCGTCCCCTCTCCCCCTCCCTCAACAGTAACCGTTCCCTCTCTCCCCCTCCCTCAACAGTAACCGTTCCCTCTCTCCCCCTCCCTCAACAGTAACTGTCCCCTCTCCCCCCTCCCTCAACAGTAACCGTTCCCTCTCTCCCCCTCCTTCAACAGTAACCGTTCCCTCTCTCCCCTCCCTCAACAGTAACCGTTCCCCTCTCTCCCCTCCCTCAACAGTAACCGTCCCCTCTCTCCCCTCCCTCAACAGTAACCGTTCCCTCTCTCCCCTCCTTCAACAGTAACCATCCCCTCTCTCCCCCTCCCTCAACAGTAACCGTTCCCTCTCTCCCCTCCCTCAACAGTAACCGTTCCCTCTCTCCCCCTCCTTCAACAGTAACCGTTCCTCTCTCTCCCTCCCTCAACAGTAACCGTCCCCCTCCCCCTCTCCTTCAACAGTAACCGTCCCCTCTCTCCCCCTCCTTCAACAGTAACCATTCTCTCTCTCCCCTCCCTCAACAGTAACCGTCCCCTCTCTCCCCTCCTTCAACAGTAACCGTTCCCCCTCTCCCCCTCCCTCAACAGTAACCGTTCCCTCTCTCCCCCTCCTCAACAGTAACCGTTCCCTCTCTCCCCTCCCTCAACAGTAACTGTCCCCTCTCCCCCTCCCTCAACAGTAACCGTTCCCTCTCTCTCCCTCCTTCAACAGTAACGTTCCCTCTCTCCCCTCCCTCAACAGTAACGTTCCTCTCTCCCTCAACAGTAACCGTCCCTCTCTCCCCTCCTCAACAGTAACCGTTCCCTCTCTCCCCTCCTTCAACAGTAACCATCCCTCTCTCCCCCTCCTCAACAGTAACCGTTCCCTCTCACCCCCTCCCTCAACAGTAACCGTCCCTCTCTCCCCTCCTTCAACAGTAACCGTCCCCCTCTCCCCTCCCTCAACAGTAACCGTCCACTCTCTCCCCCTCCCTCAATAGTAACGGTCCCCTCTCTCCCCTCCCTCAACAGTAACCGTCCCCTCTCTCCCTCCCTCAACAGTAACCATTCCCTCTCTCCCCTCCCTCATCAGTAACCGTCCCCTCTCTCCCCTCCCTCAACAGTAACCGTTCCCTCTCTCCCCTCCTTCAACAGTAACCGTCCCCTCTCTCCCCTCCCTCAACAGTAACCGTCCCCTCTCCCCTCCCTCAACAGTAACGTTCCCTCTCTCCCCTCCATCAACAGTGACCGTCCCTCTCTCCCCCTCCCTCAACAGTAACCGTTCCCTCTCTCCCCCTCCCTCAACAGTAATGTCCCCTCTCTTCCCCTCCTTCAACAGTAACCGTCCCCTCTCTCCCCCTCCTTCAACAGTAACCGTCCCCTCTCTCCCCTCCTTCAACAGTAACCGTCCCCTCTCTCCCCTCCCTCAACAGTAACCGTCCCCGCTCTCCCCCTCCTTCAACAGTAACCGTCCCCTCTCTCCCCTCCCTCAACAGTAACCGTTTCCTCTCTCCCCCTCCCTCAACAGTAACCGTCCCCTCTCTCCCCCTCCCTCAACAGTAACCTTCCCCTCTCTCCCCTCCCTCAACAGTAACCGTTCCTTCTCTCCCCCTCCCTCAACAGTAACCGTTACCTCTCTCCCCCTCCCTCAACAGTAACCGTCCCCTCTCTCCCACTCCCTCAACAGTAACCGTCCCCTCTCTCCCCTTTCAACAGTAACCGTCCCCTCTCTCCCCTCCCTCAACAGTAACCATTCCCTCTCTCCCCCTCCCTCAACAGTAACCGTCCCCTCTCTCCTCCCTCAACAGTAACCTTTCCCTCTCTCCCCTCCTTCAACAGTAACCATTCCCTCTCTCCCCGCCCTCAACAGTAACCGTTCCCTCTCTCCCGCTCCCTCAACAGTAACCGTTCCCTCTCTCCCCCTCCTTCAACAGTAACCGTTCCCTCTCTCCCCCTCCTTCAACAGTAACCGTCCCTCTCTCCCCTCCCTCAACAGTAACCGTTCCCTCTCCCCCTCCCTCAACAGTAACCGTTCCCTCTCTCCCCTCCCTCAACAGTAACCGTCCCCTCTCTCCCCCTCCCTCAACAGTAACCGTCCCCTCTCTCCCCTCCTCAACAGTAACCGTCCCGTCTCTCCCCCTCCTCAACAGTAACCGTTCCCTCTCTCCCCTCCATCAACAGTGACCGTCCCTCTCTCCCCTCCCTCAACAGTAACCGTTCCCTCTCTCCCCTCCCTCAACAGTAATGTCCCCTCTCTTCCCCTCCTTCAACAGTAACCGTCCCCTCTCTCCCCCTCCTTCAACAGTAACCGTCCCCTCTCTCCCCCTCCTTCAACAGTAACCGTCCCCTCTCTCCCCCTCCCTCAACAGTAACCGTCCCGCTCTCCCCTCCTTCAAAGTAACCGTCCCCTCTCTCCCCCTCCTCAACAGTAACCGTTTCCTCTCTCCCCTCCCTCAACAGTAACCGTCCCCTCTCTCCCCCTCCCTCAACAGTAACCTTCCCCTCTCTCCCCCTCCCTCAACAGTAACCGTTCCTTCTCTCCCCTCCCTCAACAGTAACCGTTACCTCTCTCCCCCTCCCTCAACAGTAACCGTCCCCTCTCTCCCACTCCCTCAACAGTAACCGTCCCTCTCTCCCCTTTCAACAGTAACCGTCCCCTCTCTCCCCTCCCTCAACAGTAACCATTCCCTCTCTCCCCTCCCTCAACAGTAACCGTCCCCTCTCTCCCTCCCTCAACAGTAACCTTTCCCTCTCTCCCCCTCCTTCAACAGTAACCATTCCCTCTCTCCCCGCCCTCAACAGTAACCGTTCCCTCTCTCCCGCTCCCTCAACAGTAACCGTTCCCTCTCTCCCCTCCTTCAACAGTAACCGTTCCCTCTCTCCCCCTCCTTCAACAGTAACCGTCCCCTCTCTCCCCTCCCTCAACAGTAACCGTTCCTCTCCCCCTCCCTCAACAGTAACCGTTCCCTCTCTCCCCCTCCCTCAACAGTAACCGTCCCCTCTCTCCCCTCCCTCAACAGTAACCGTCCCCTCTCTCCCCCTCAACAGTAACCGTCCGTCTCTCCCCTCCCTCAACAGTAACCGTTCCCTCTCTCCCCCTCCTTCAACAGTAACCCTCCCCCTCTCTCCCCATCCTTCAACAGTAACCGTTCCCTCTCTCCCCTCCTTCAACAGTAACCGTTCCCTCTCTCTCCCCTCCCTCAACAGTAACCGTCCCCTCTCTCCCCCTCCTTCAACAGTAACCATCCCCTCTCTCCCCTCCCTCAACAGTAACCGTTCCCCCTCTCCCCTCCCTCAACAGTAACCGTTCCCTCTCTCCCCTCCCTCAACAGTAACCGTTCCCTCTCTCCCCCTCCCTCAACAGTAACTGTCCCCTCTCCCCCTCCCTCAACAGTAACCGTTCCCTCTCTCCCCCTCCTTCAACAGTCGTTCCCTCTCTCCCCTCCCTCAACAGTAACCGTTCCCTCTCTCCCTCTCCCTCAACAGTAACCGTCCCTCTCTCCCTCCCTCAACAGTAACCGTTCCCTCTCTCCCCTCCTTCAACAGTAACCATCCCTCTCTCCCCCTCCCTCAACAGTAACCGTTCCTCTCTCTCCCCTCACTCAACAGTAACCGTTCCCTCTCTCCCTTCTCCTTCAACAGTAACCGTTCCCTCTCTCCCCTCCCTCAACAGTAACCGTCCCCCTCCCCTCTCCTTTAACAGTAACCGTCCCCTCTCTCCCCCTCCTTCAACAGTAACCATCCCCTCTCTCCCCTCCCTCAACAGTAACCGTTCCCTCTCTCCCCCTCCCTCAACAGTAACCGTTCCTCTCTCCCCTCCCTCAACAGTAACCGTTCCCTCTCTCCCCTCCTTCAACAGTAACCGTTCCTCTCTCCCCTCCCTCAACAGTAACCGTCCCTCTCTCCCCTCCCTCAACAGTAACCGTTCCCTCTCTCCTCTTCCTTCAACAGTAACCGTCCCCTCTCCCCCTCCCTCAACAGTAACCCTCCCCTCTCTCCCCCATCCTTCAACAGTAACCGTTCCCTCTCTCCCCCTCCTTCAACAGTAACCGTCCCCTCTCTCCCCTCCCTCAACAGTAACCGTTCCCTCTATCCCCCTCCTCAACAGTAACCGTCCCTCTCTCCCCCCTCCTTCAACAGTAATCGTCCCCTCTCTCCCCTCCTCAACAGTAACCGTTCCCTCTCTCCCCCTTCTTCAACAGTAACCTTCCCCCTCTCCCCGCCTTCAACAGTAACCGTTCCCTCTCTCCCCTCCTTCAACAGTAACCGTCCCCTCTCCCCTCCTTCAACAGTAACCGTCCCTCTCTCCCCCTCCCTCAACAGTAACCGTTCCCTCTCTCCCCCTCCCTGAACAGTAACCGTCCCCTCTCTCCTCTCCTGAACAGTAACCGTTCCCTCTCTCCCCCTCCCTCAACAGTAACCGTTCCCTCTCTCCCCCTCCAACAGTAACCGTCCCTCTCTCCCCCTCCCTCAACAGTAACCGTCGCCTCTCTCCCCTCCCTCAACAGTAACCGTCCCCTCTCTCCCCTCCCTCAACAGTAACCGTCCCCTCTCTCCCCTCCCTCAACAGTAACCGTTCCCTCTCTCCTCCTCCCTCAACATTAACCGTCCCCTCTCTCCCCCTCCTCAACAGTAACCGTCCCCTCTCTCCCCCTCCCTCAACCGTTCCCCTCTCCCCTCCCTCAACAGTAACCGTTCCCTCTCTCCCCTCCTTCAACAGTAACCTCCCCTCTCTCCCCATCCCTCAACAGTAACCGTCCCCTCTCTCCCCTCCCTCAACAGTAACCGTCCCTCTCTCTCCCTCCCTCAACAGTAACCATTCCCTCTCTCCCCTCCCTCAACAGTAACCGTCCCCTCTCCCCTCCCTCAACAGTAACCGTTCCCTCTCTCCCCTCCTTCAACAGTAACCATTCCCTCTCTCCCCGCCCTCAACAGTAACCGTTCCCTCTCTCCCCTCCCTCAACAGTAACCGTTCCCTCTCTCCCCCTCCTTCAACAGTAACCGTTCCCTCTCTCCCCTCCTTCAACAGTAACCGTCCCCTCTCTCCCCTCCCTCAACAGTAACCGTTCCCTCTCCCCCTCCCTCAACAGTAACCGTTCCCTCTCTCCCCCTCCCTCAACAGTAACCGTCCCCTCTCTCCCCCTCCCTCAACAGTAACCGTCCCTCTCTCCCCTCCCTCAACAGTAACCGTCCCTCTCTCCCCTCCCTCAACAGTAACCGTTCCCTCTCTCCCCCTCCTTCAACAGTAACCCTCCCCTCTCTCCCCATCCTTCAACAGTAACCGTTCCCTCTCTCCCCCTCCTTCAACAGTAACCGTCCCCTCTCTCCCCTCCCTCAACAGTAACCGTTCCCTCTATCCCCTCCCTCAACAGTAACCGTCCCCTCTCTCCCCCTCCTTCAACAGTAACCGTCCCCTCTCTCCCCTCCCTCAACAGTAACCGTTCCCTCTCTCCCCTTCTTCAACAGTAACCTTCCCCTCTCTCCCCTCCTTCAACAGTAACCGTTTCCCTCTCTCCCCCTCCTTCAACAGTAACCGTCCCTCTCTCCCCCTCCTTCAACAGTAACCGTCCCCTCTCTCCCCTCCCTCAACAGTAACCGTTCCCTCTCTCCCCTCCCTGAACAGTAACCGTCCCTCTCTCCTCTCCTGAACAGTAACCGTTCCCTCTCTCCCCTCCCTCAACAGTAACCGTTCCCTCTCTCCCCCTCCAACAGTAACCGTCCCCTCTCTCCCCTCCCTCAATAGTAACCATTCGCCTCTCTCCCCTCCCTCAACAGTCCGTCCCCTCTCTCCCCCTCCCTCAACAGTAACCGTCCCTCTCTCCCTCCCTCAACAGTAACCGTTCCCTCTCCTCCTCCCTCAACATTAACCTCCCTCCCTCAACAGTAACCGTCCCTCTCTCCCCCTCCTCAACAGTAACCGTTCCCTCTCCCCCTCCTCAACAGTAACCGTTCCCTCTCTCCCCTCCCTCAACAGTAACCGTCCCTCTCTCCCCTCCCTCAACAGTAACCGTTCCCTCTCTCCCCTCCCTCAACAGTAACCATCCCCTCTCTCCCCTCCCTCAACAGTAACCGTCCCTCTCTCCCCCTCCCTCAACAGTAACCGTCCCCTCTCTCCCCTCCCTCAACAGTAACCGTCCCCTCTCTCCCCTTTCAACAGTAACCGTCCCTCTCTCCCCTCCTTCAACAGTAACCTTCCCCTCTCTCCCCTCCCTCAACAGTAACCGTCCCCTCTCTCCCCTCCCTCAACAGTAACCGTCCCTCTCTCCCCTCCCTCAACAGTAACCATTCCCTCTCTCCCCTCCCTCAACAGTAACCGTCCCCTCTCTCCCTCCTCAACAGTAACCGTTCCCTCTCTCCCCTCCTTCAACAGTAACCATTCCCTCTCCCCGCCCTCAACAGTAACCGTTCCCTCTCTCCCCTCCCTCAACAGTAACCGTTCCCTCTCTCCCCCTCCTTCAACAGTAACCGTTCCCTCTCTCCCCTCCCTCAATAGTAACCGTCCCCTCTCTCCCCTCCCTCAACAGTAACCGTCCCCTCTCTCCCCTCCCTCAACAGTAACCATTCCCTCTCTCCCCCTCCCTCAACAGTAACCGTCCCTCTCTCCCCTCCCTCAACAGTAACCGTTCCTCTCTCCCCTCCCTCAACAGTAACCGTTCCCTCTCTCCCCTCCTTCAACAGTAACAGTCCCCTCTCTCCCCCTCCCTCAACAGTAACCGTCCCGCTCTCCCCTCCTTCAACAGTAACCGTCCCCTCTCCCCCTCCCTCAACAGTAACCGTTCCCTCTCTCCCCTCCCTCAACAGTAACCGTCCCCTCTCCCTCCCTCAACAGTAACCGTTCCCTCTCTCCCCCTCCCTCAACAGTAACCGTCCCCTCTCTCCCCTCCCTCAACAGTAACCGTCCCTCTCTCCCCCTCCGTCAACAGTAACCGTCCCTCTCTCCCCTCCCTCAACAGTAACCGTTCCCTCTCCCCTCCCTCAACAGTAACCGTCCCCTCTCTCCCCTTCTTCAACAGTAACCGTCCCCTCTCTCCCCCTCCTTCAACAGTAACCGTCCCCTCTCTCCCCCTCCCTCAACAGTAACCGTCCCTCTCTCCCCCTCCCTCAATAGTAACCGTCCCCCTCTCCCCTCCCTCAACAGTAACCGTCCCCTCTCTCCCCTCCCTCAACAGTAACCATTCCCTCTCTCCCCCTCCCTCAACAGTAACCGTCCCTCTCTCCTCCTCAACAGTAACCGTTCCCTCTCTCCCCTCCCTCAACAGTAACCGTTCCCTCTCTCCCCCTCCTTCAACAGTAACCGTCCCCTCTCTCCCCTCCCTCAACAGTAACCGTCCCCGCTCTCCCCTCCCTCAACAGTAACCGTTCCCTCTCTCCCCCTCCCTCAACAGTAACCGTCCCCTCTCCCCTCCCTCAACAGTAACCGTTCCCTCTCTCCCCCTCCCTCAACAGTAACCGTTCCCTCTCTCCCCTCCCTCAACAGTAACTGTCCCCTCTCCCCCTCCCTCAACAGTAACCGTTCCCTCTCTCCCCTCCTTCAACAGTAACCGTTCCCTCTCTCCCCTCCCTCAACAGTAACCGTTCCCTCTCTCCCTCTCCCTCAACAGTAACCGTCCCCTCTCTCCCCTCCCTCAACAGTAACCGTTCCCTCTCTCCCCCTCCTTCAACAGTAACCATCCCCTCTCTCCCCTCCCTCAACAGTAACCGTTCCCTCTCTCCCCCTCCCTCAACAGTAACCGTTCCCTCTCTCCCTTCTCCTTCAACAGTAACCGTTCCCTCTCTCTCCCTCCCTCAACAGTAACCGTCCCCCCTCCCCCTCTCCTTCAACAGTAACCGTCCCCTCTCTCCCCCTCCTTCAACAGTAACCATTCTCTCTCCCCTCCCTCAACAGTAACCGTCCCCTCTCTCCCCCTCCTTCAACAGTAACCGTTCCCCCTCTCCCCTCCCTCAACAGTAACCGTTCCCTCTCTCCCCCTCCCTCAACAGTAACCGTTCCCTCTCCCCCTCCCTCAACAGTAACTGTCCCCTCTCCCCTCCCTCAACAGTAACCGTTCCCTCTCTCTCCCTCCTTCAACAGTAACCGTTCCCTCTCTCCCTCCCTCAGCAGTAACCGTTCCCTCTCTCCCTCAACAGTAACCGTCCCCTCTCCCCTCCCTCAACAGTAACCGTTCCCTCTCTCCCCCTCCTTCAACAGTAACCATCCCCTCTCTCCCCCTCCCTCAACAGTAACCGTTCCCTCTCCCCCTCCCTCAACAGTAACCGTCCCCTCTCTCCCCCTCCTTCAACAGTAACCGTCCCCTCTCTCCCCCTCCCTCAACAGTAACCGTCCACTCTCTCCCCTCCCTCAATAGTAACGGTCCCCTCTCTCCCTCTCCTCAACAGTAACCGTCCCTCTCTCCCCTCCCTCAACAGTAACCATTCCCTCTCTCCCCTCCCTCATCAGTAACCGTCCCCTCTCTCCCCTCCCTCAACAGTAACCGTTCCCTCTCTCCCCCTCCTTCAACAGTAACCGTCCCCTCTCTCCCCCTCCCTCAACAGTAACCGTCCCCTCTCTCCCCCTCCCTCAACAGTAACCGTTCCCTCTCTCCCCCTCCATCAACAGTGACCGTCCCCTCTCTCCCCTCCCTCAACAGTAACCGTTCCCTCTCTCCCCTCCCTCAACAGTAATGTCCCCTCTCTTCCCCTCCTTCAACAGTAACCGTCCCCTCTCTCCCCTCCTTCAACAGTAACCGTCCCCTCTCTCCCCCTCCTTCAACAGTAACCGTCCCCTCTCTCCCCCTCCCTCAACAGTAACCCGCTCTCCCCTCCTTCAACAGTAACCGTCCCCTCTCTCCCCCTCCTCAACAGTAACCGTTTCCTCTCTCCCCTCCCTCAACAGTAACCGTCCCCTCTCTCCCCTCCCTCAACAGTAACCTTCCCCTCTCTCCCCCTCCCTCAACAGTAACCGTTCCTTCTCTCCCCCTCCCTCAACAGTAACCGTTACCTCTCTCCCCCTCCCTCAACAGTAACCGTCCCCTCTCTCCCACTCCCTCAACAGTAACCGTCCCCTCTCCCCTTTCAACAGTAACCGTCCCCTCTCTCCCCTCCTCAACAGTAACCATTCCCTCTCTCCCCTCCCTCAACAGTAACCGTCCCTCTCTCCCCTCCCTCAACAGTAACCTTTCCCTCTCTCCCCTCCTTCAACAGTAACCATTCCCTCTCTCCCCGCCCTCAACAGTAACCGTTCCCTCTCTCCCGCTCCCTCAACAGTAACCGTTCCCTCTCTCCCCTCCTTCAACAGTAACCGTTCCCTCTCTCCCTCCTTCAACAGTAACCGTCCCTCTCTCCCCTCCTCAACAGTAACCGTTCCCTCTCCCCTCCCTCAACAGTAACCTCCTCCTCCCCTCCTCAACAGTAACCGTCCCCTCTCTCCCCTCCCTCAACAGTAACCGTCCCCTCTCTCCCTCCTCAACAGTAACCGTCCCGTCTCTCCCCTCCCTCAACAGTAACCGTTCCTCTCTCCCCTCCATCAACAGTGACCGTCCCCCTCTCTCCCCTCCTCAACAGTAACCGTTCCTCTCCCCTCCCTCAACAGTAATGTCCCCTCTCTTCCCCTCCTTCAACAGTAACCGTCCCCTCTCTCCCCTCCTTCAACAGTAACCGTCCCCTCTCTCCCCTCCTTCACAGTAACCGTCTCCCTCCTCAACAGTCCCTCCCCCCTCCTTCAACAGTAACCGTCCCCTCTCTCCCCTCCCTCAACAGTAACCGTTCCCTCTCTCCCCTCCCTCAACAGTAACCGTCCCTCTCTCCCCTCCTCAACAGTAACCTTCCCCTCTCTCCCCTCCCTCAACAGTAACCGTTCCTTCTCTCTCCCTCCCTCAACAGTAACCCCTCTCTCCCCCTCCCTCAACAGTAACCGTCCCCTCTCTCCCACTCCCTCAACAGTAACCGTTCTCCCCTCAACAGTAACCGTCCCCCTCTCCTCCTCAACAGTAACCATTCCCTCTCTCCCCCTCCCTCAACAGTAACCGTCCCCCTCTCCCCTCCTCAACAGTAACCTTTCCCTCTCTCCCCCTCCTTCAACAGTAACCATTCCCTCTCTCCCCGCCCTCAACAGTAACCGTTCCCTCTCTCCCGCTCCTCAACAGTAACCGTTCCCTCTCTCCCCTCCTTCAACAGTAACCGTTCCCTCTCTCCCCCTCCTTCAACAGTAACCGTCCCCTCTCTCCCCTCCCTCAACAGTAACCGTTCCTCTCTCCCCTCCCTCAACAGTAACCGTTCCCCTCTCCCCTCCTCAACAGTAACCGTCCCCTCTCTCCCCTCCTCAACAGTAACCGTCCCCTCTCTCCCCCCTCAACAGTAACCGTCCCTCTCTCCCCTCCCTCAACAGTAACGTTCCTCTCTCCCTCCTTCAACAGTAACCCTCCCCTCTCTCCCCATCCTTCAACAGTAACCGTTCCCCTCTCTCCCCCTCCTTCAACAGTAACCGTTCCCTCTCTCCCCTCCTCAACAGTAACCGTCCCCTCTCTCCCCTCCTTCAACAGTAACCATCCCCTCTCTCCCCTCCCTCAACAGTAACCGTTCCCTCTCTCCCCTCCCTCAACAGTAACCGTTCCCTCTCTCCCCCTCCCTCAACAGTAACCGTTCCCTCTCTCCCCTCCCTCAACAGTAACTGTCCCCTCTCCCCTCCCTCAACAGTCCCCTCTCTCCCCCTCCTTCAACAGTAACCGTTCCCTCTCTCCCCTCCCTCAACAGTAACCGTTCCCTCTCTCCCTCTCCCTCAACAGTAACCGTCCCTCTCTCCCCTCCTCAACAGTAACCGTTCCCTCTCTCCCCTCCTTCAACAGTAACCATCCCCTCTCCCCTCCCTCAACAGTAACCGTTCCCTCTCTCCCCTCACTCAACAGTAACCGTTCCCTCTCTCCCTTCTCCTTCAACAGTAACCGTTCCTCTCTCTCCTCCTCAGTAACCGTCCCCCCCCCTCTCCTTCAACAGTAACCGTCCCCTCTCTCCCCTCCTTCAACAGTAACCATCCCCTCTCCCCCTCCCTCAACAGTAACCGTTCCCTCTCTCCCCTCCCTCAACAGTAACCGTTCCCTCTCTCCCCTCCCTCAACAGTAACCGTTCCCTCTCTCCCCTCCTTCAACAGTAACGTTCCCTCTCTCCCCCTCCCTCAACAGTAACCGTCCCCTCTCTCCCCTCCCTCAACAGTAACCGTTCCCTCTCTCCTCCTCCTTCAACAGTAACCGTCCCCTCTCTCCCCTCCCTCAACAGTAACCGTCCCCTCTCTCCCCCTCCTTCAACAGTAACCATCCCCTCTCTCCCCTCCCTCAACAGTAACCGTTCCCTCTCTCCCCCTCCCTCAACAGTAACGTCCCTCTCTCCCCTCCCTCAACAGTAACCGTCCCCTCTCTCCCCTCCTTCAACAGTAACCGTCCCCTCTCTCCCCCTCCTTCAACAGTAACCGTCCCCTCTCTCCCCTCCTTCAACAGTAACCGTCCCCTCTCTCCCCTCCCTCAACAGTAACCGTCCACTCTCTCCCCTCCCTCGGTCCCTCTCTCCCCCTCCCTCATCAGTAACCGTCCCCTCTCTCCCCTCCCTCAACAGTAACCGTTCCCTCTCTCCCCTCCTTCAACAGTAACCGTCCCTCTCTCCCCCTCCCTCAACAGTAACCGTCCCCTCTCTCCCCTCCCTCAACAGTAACCGTTCCCTCTCTCCCCTCCATCAACAGTGACCGTCCCCTCTCTCCCCTCCCTCAACAGTAACCGTTCCCTCTCTCCCCCTCCCTCAACAGTAATTGTCCCCTCTCTTCCCTCCTTCAACAGTAACCGTCCCTCTCTCCCCTCCTTCAACAGTAACCGTCCCTCTCTCCCCCTCCTTCAACAGTAACCGTCCCCTCTCTCCCCCTCCCTCAACAGTAACCGTCCCCGCTCTCCCCTCCTTCAACAGTAACCGTCCCCTCTCTCCCCCTCCCTCAACAGTAACCGTTCCTCTCTCCCCTCCCTCAACAGTAACCGTCCCTCTCTCCCCCTCCCTCAACAGTAACCGTTCCCTCTCTCCCTCCCTCAACAGTAACCGTCCCCTCTCTCCCCCTCCCTCAACAGTAACCGTCCCTCTCCCCCTCCCTCAACAGTAACCGTCCCCTCTCTCCCCCTCCCTCAACAGTAACCGTCCCCTCTCTCCCCTTTCAACAGTAACCGTCCCTCTCTCCCCCTCCTTCAACAGTAACCTTCCCCTCTCTCCCCTCCCTCAACAGTAACCGTCCCCTCTCCCCTCCCTCAACAGTAACCGTCCCCTCTCTCCCCTCCTCAACAGTAACCATTCCCTCTCTCCCCTCCCTCAACAGTAACCGTCCCCTCTCTCCCCTCCCTCAACAGTAACCGTTCCCTCTCTCCCCCTCCTTCAACAGTAACCATTCCCTCTCTCCCCGCCCTCAACAGTAACGTTCCTCTCTCCCGCTCCCTCAACAGTAACCGTTCCCTCTCTCCCCTCCTTCAACAGTAACCGTTCCCTCTCTCCCCTCCCTCAACAGTAACTGTCCCCTCTCCCCTCCTCAACAGTAACCGTTCCCTCTCTCCCCCTCCTTCAACAGTAACCGTTCCCTCTCTCCCCTCCCTCAACAGTCGTTCCCTCTCTCCCTCTCCCTCAACAGTAACCGTCCCCTCTCTCCCCCTCCCTCAACAGTAACCGTCCCCTCTCTCCCCTCCTTCAACAGTAACCATCCCTCTCTCCCCCTCCCTCAACAGTAACCGTTCCTCTCTCCCCCTCACTCAACAGTAACCGTTTCCTCTCTCCCTACTCCTTCAACAGTAACCGTTCCCTCTCTCTCCCTCCTCAACAGTCCCCCTCCCCCTCCTTCAACAGTAACCGTCCCCCTCTCCCCTCCTTCAACAGTAACCATCCCCTCTCTCCCCCTCCCTCAACAGTAACCGTTCCCTCTCTCCCCTCCTCAACAGTAACCGTTCCCTCTCTCCCCTCCTCAACAGTAACCGTTCCCTCTCTCCCCTCCTTCAACAGTAACCGTTCCCTCTCTCCCCTCCCTCAACAGTAACCGTCCCCTCTCTCCCCTCCCTCAACAGTAACCGTTCCCTCTCTCCTCCTCCTTCAACAGTAACCGTTCCCTCTCTCCCCCTCCTTCAACAGTAACCGTTCCCTCTCTCCCCTCCCTCAACAGTAACCGTCCCTCTCTCCCCCTCCCTCAACAGTAACCGTTCCCTCTCTCCTCCTCAACAGTAACCGTCCCCTCTCCCCTCCCTCAACAGTAACCGTCCCCCTCTCTCCTTCAACAGTAACCATCCCCTCTCTCCTCAACAGTAACGTTCCCTCTCTCCCCTCCCTCAACAGTCCCTCTCTCCCCCTCCCTCAACAGTAACCGTCCCCTCTCTCCCCCTCCTTCAACAGTAACCGTCCCCTCTCTCCCCTCCTTCAACAGTAACCGTCCCTCTCTCCCCCTCCTTCAACAGTAACCGTCCCCCTCTCTCCCCTCCCTCAACAGTAACCGTCCACTCTCTCCCCTCCCTCAATAGTAACGGTCCCCTCTCCCCTCCCTCATCAGTAACCGTCCCTCTCTCCCCTCAACAGTAACCGTTCCTCTCTCCCCCTCCTTCAACAGTAACCGTCCCTCTCTCCCTCCCTCAACAGTAACCGTCCCCTCTCTCCCCTCCCTCAACAGTAACCGTTCCCTCTCTCCCCCTCCATCAACAGTGACCGTCCCCTCTCTCCCCCTCCCTCAACAGTAACGTTCCCTCTCTCCCCCTCCCTCAACAGTAATTGTCCCCTCTCTTCCCCTCCTTCAACAGTAACCGTCCCCTCTCTCCCCTCCTTCAACAGTAACCGTCCCCTCTCTCCCCCTCCTTCAACAGTAACCGTCCTCTCTCCCCCTCCTCAACAGTAACCGTCCCCGCTCTCCCCTCCTTCAACAGTCGTTCCCTCTCTCTCCATCCTCAACAGTAACCGTCCCCCTCCCCTCTCCTTCAACCGTCCCTCTCTCCCCCCCTCCTTCAACAGTAACCATCCCTCTCTCCCCTCCCTCAACAGTAACCGTTCCCTCTCTCCCCCTCCCTCAACAGTAACCGTTCCCTCTCTCCCCTCCCTCAACAGTAACCGTTCCCTCTCTCCCCTCCTTCAACAGTAACCGTTCCCTCTCTCCCCCTCCTCAACAGTAACCGTCCCCTCTCTCCCCTCCCTCAACAGTAACCGTCCCTCTCTCCTCCTCCCTCAACAGTAACCGTCCCCTCTCTCCCCCTCCCTCAACAGTAACCGTCCCCTCTCTCCCCTCCTTCAACAGTAACCATCCCCTCTCTCCCCCTCCCTCAACAGTAACCGTTCCCTCTCTCCCCCTCCCTCAACAGTAACGTCCCCTCTCTCCCCTCCCTCAACAGTAACCGTCCCCTCTCTCCCCTCCTTCAACAGTAACCGTCCCTCTCTCCCCTCCTTCAACAGTAACCGTCCCCTCTCTCTCCCCTCCTTCAACAGTAACCGTCCCCTCTCTCCCCTCCCTCAACAGTAACCGTCCACTCTCTCCCCTCCCTCAATAGTAACGGTCCCCTCTCTCCCCTCCTCATCAGTAACCGTCCCCTCTCTCCCTCCTCAACAGTAACCGTTCCCCTCTCTCCCCCTCCTTCAACAGTAACCGTCCCTCTCTCCCCTCCCTCAACAGTAACCGTCCCCTCTCTCCCCTCCTCAACAGTAACCGTTCCTCTCTCCCCTCCATCAACAGTGACCGTCCCCTCTCCCCCTCCCTCAACAGTAACCGTTCCTCTCTCCCCTCCCTCAACAGTAATTGTCCCCTCTCTTCCCCTCCTTCAACAGTAACCGTCCCCTCTCTCCCCTCCTTCAACAGTAACCGTCCCCTCTCTCCCCTCCTTCAACAGTAACCGTCCCTCTCTCCCCCTCCCTCAACAGTAACCGCCGCTCTCCCCTCCTTCAACAGTAACCGTCCCTCTCTCCCCTCCCTCAACAGTAACCGTTTCCTCTCTCCCCCTCCTCAACAGTAACCGTCCCCTCTCTCCCCCTCCCTCAACAGTAACCTTCCCTCTCTCCCCCTCCCTCAACAGTAACCGTTCCCTCTCTCCCCTCCTCAACAGTAACCGTTACCTCTCTCCCCTCCTCAACAGTAACCGTCCCTCTCTCCCCTCCCTCAACAGTAACCGTTCCCTCTCTCCCCTCCTCAACAGTAACCGTCCCCTCTCTCCCCTCTTCAACAGTAACCATTCCCTCTCTCCCCTCCTTCAACAGTAACCATTCCCCCTAACCGTTCCCCCTCCTTCAACAGTAACCGTCCCCTCTCTCCCCCTCCCTCAACAGTCAACAGTAACGTTCCTCTCTCTCCCCCCTCAACAGTAACCGTCCCTCTCTCCCCTCCTCAACAGTAACCGTTCCCTCTCTCCCCTCCCTCAACAGTAACCGTTCCCTCTCTCCCCTCCCTCAACAGTAACCGTCCCCTCTCTCCCCTCCCTCAACAGTAACCGTTCCCTCTCTCCCCTCCCTCAACAGTAACCGTCCCCTCTCTCCCCCTCCTCAACAGTAACCGTCCCCTCTCCCCCTCCCTCAACAGTCTCTCCCGTCCCCTCTCTCTCCCCCTCCCTCAACAGTAACCGTCCCTCTCTCCCCTTTCAACAGTAACCGTCCCCTCTCTCCCCCTCCTTCAACAGTAACCTTCCCCTCTCTCCCCCTCCCTCAACAGTAACCGTCCCCTCTCTCCCCTCCCTCAACAGTAACCGTCCCCTCTCCCCTCCCTCAACAGTAACCATTCCTCTCTCCCCTCCCTCAACAGTAACCGTCCCCTCTCTCCCCTCCCTCAACAGTAACCGTTCCCTCTCTCCCCCTCCTTCAACAGTAACCGTTCCCTCTCTCCCCGCCCTCAACAGTAACCGTTCCCTCTCTCCCGCTCCTCAACAGTAACCGTTCCCTCTCTCCCCTCCTTCAACAGTAACCGTTCCCTCTCTCCCCCTCCTTCAACAGTAACCGCCCCCTCTCTCCCCTCCCTCAACAGTAACCGTTCCCTCTCCCCCTCCCTCAACAGTAACCGTTCCCTCTCTCCCCCTCCCTCAACAGTAACCGTCCCCTCTCTCCCCTCCCTCAACAGTAACCGTCCCCTCTCTCCTCCCTCAACAGTAACCGTCCGTCTCTCCCCTCCCTCAACAGTAACGTTCCCTCTCTCCCCTCCTTCAACAGTAACCCTCCCCTCTCTCCCCATCCTTCAACAGTAACCATTCCCTCTCCCCCCTCCTTCAACAGTAACCGTCCCTCTCTCCCCCTCCCTCAACAGTAACCGTTCCTCTATCCCCCTCCCTCAACAGTAACCGTCCCCCTCTCTCCCCTCCTTCAACAGTAACCGTCCCCTCTCTCCCCCTCCCTCAACAGTAACCGTTCCCTCTCTCCCCCCTTCTTCAACAGTAACCTTCCCTCTCTCCCGCCTTCAACAGTAACCCTCCCTCTCTCCCCCTCCCTCAACAGTAACCGTTCCCTCTCTCCCCCTCCTTCAACAGTAACCGTCCCCTCTCTCCCCCTCCCTCAACAGTAACGTTCCCTCTCTCCCCTCCCTCAACAGTAACCGTCCGCTCTCTCCTCTCCCTGAACAGTAACGTTCCTCTCTCCCCTCCCTCAACAGTAACCGTTTCCTCTCTCCCCTCCAACAGTAACCGTCCCCTCTCTCCCCCTCCCTCAATAGTAACCGTCGCCTCTCTCCCCTCCTCAACAGTAACCGTCCCCTCTCTCCCCTCCCTCAACAGTAACCGTTCCCTCTCTCCCCTCCCTCAACAGTAACCGTCCCCTCTCTCCCCTCCTTCAACAGGAACAGTCCCCTCTCTCCCCTCCTTCAACAGTAACCGTCCCCTCTCTCCCCTCCTTCAACAGTAACCGTCCCCTCTCTCCCCTCCCTCAATAGTAACCGTCCCCTCTCTCCCCCTCCCTCAACAGTAACCGTCCCCTCTCTCCCTCCCTCAACAGTAACCATTCCCTCTCTCCCCCTCCCTCAACAGTAACCGTCCCCTCTCTCCCCTCCCTCAACAGTAACCGTTCCCTCTCTCCCCTCCCTCAACAGTAACCGTTCCCTCTCTCCCCTCCTTCAACAGTAACAGTCCCCTCTCTCCCCCTCCCTCAACAGTAACCGTCCCCGCTCTCCCCCTCCTTCAACAGTAACCGTCCCTCTCTCCCCCCTCCCTCAACAGTAACCGTTCCTCTCTCCCCCTCCCTCAACAGTAACCGTCCCCTCTCCCCTCCCTCAACAGTAACCGTTCCCTCTCTCCCCTCCCTCAACAGTAACCGTCCCCTCTCTCCCCTCCCTCAACAGTAACGGTCCCCTCTCTCCCCCTCCGTCAACAGTAACCGTCCCCTCTCCCCTCCCTCAACAGTAACGTTCCCTCTCTCCCTCAACAGTAACCGTCCCCTCTCTCCCCTCCTTCAACAGTAACCGTCCCCCTCTCTCCCCCTCCCTCAACAATAACCGTTCCCTCTCTCCCCTCCCTCAACAGTAACCGTTCTCTCTCTCCCCCTCCTTCAACAGTAACCGTTCCCTCTCTCCCCTCCCTCAACAGTAACCGTCTCCCCTCCCCTCTCCTTCAACAGTAACCGTCCCTCTCTCCTCCTCCTTCAACAGTAACCGTCCCCTCTCTCCCCTCCCTCAACAGTAACCGTCCCTCTCTCCCCCTCCTTCAACAGTAACCATCCCTCTCTTCCCCTCCCTCAACAGTAACCGTTCCCTCTCTCCCCTCCTCAACAGTAACGTCCCCTCTCTCCCCTCCCTCAACAGTAACCGTCCCCTCTCTCCCCTCCTTCAACAGTAACCGTCCCCTCTCTCCCCTCCTTCAACAGTAACCATTCCCTCTCTCCCCCTCCTTCAACAGTAACCGTCCCCCTCTCTCCCCTCCTCAACAGTAACCGTTCCCTCTCTCCCCCTCCCTCAACAGTAACCGTCCCCTCTCTCCCCTCCCTCAACAGTAACCGTTCCCTCTCTCCCCTCCCTCAACAGTAACCGTTCCCTCTCTCCCCTCCTTCAACAGTAACCATCCCCTCTCTCCCCCTCCCTCAACAGTAACCGTTCCCTCTCTCCCCCTCCCTCAACAGTAACGTCCCCTCTCTCCCCCTCCCTCAACAGTAACCGTCCCCCTCTCCCCCTCCTTCAACAGTAACCGTCCCCTCTCTCCCCTCCTTCAACAGTAACCATTCCCTCTCTCCCTCCTTCAACAGTAACCGTCCCCTCTCTCCCCTCCCTCAACAGTAAACGTTCCCTCTCTCCCCTCCCTCAACAGTAACCGTTCCTCTCTCCCCCTCCCTCAACAGTAACCGTTCCTCTCTCCCCTCCTTCAACAGTAACTATCCCCTCTCTCCCTCCCTCAACAGTAACCGTTCCCTCTCTCCCCCTCCTTCAACAGTAACTGTCCCCTCTCTCCCCCTCCCTCAACAGTAACCGTTCCCTTTCTCCTCCTCCTTCAACAGTAACCCCCCCCTCAATAAAAAAACAAAAAAAACAACAAATGTCCATCCGATTTTCTGTTCTTCAGTGATGTGGGACATGGGAAGCGAGGGGGGTTCTAGAGTGGACAGGGACAGGACGTTCTCTTTAATCCTATGGACCGGAAGATCTTTGTCTGGTTATAGCTTTTCTTTTTGTCTTATCCCCTTCCCCTTTTCCTATCCTTCTCCAATCCTCAGGCCTCAGCCTGGGATAGTCTTTCCTGTGAGATGTGTGGCTGCCATCTTTTGGTTACATCATCGATTTTTGATCTCTTATCTCCTTCCCCCGTCCCGCCATCCCCAAGTCTTCCTTTCCGGTAAGATGTGTTGATGTGTGGCTGTGGTCTTTCATCTATGGTGAGGCCCTAAATGACCCTCTCTTCCCATCCATCTCCCTGACCCCTGACCTCTAACCCCTGACCCTCTACTGTCACGTTGACTACAGACGGGGAATGACAATGGCCCTGGAAATGTGTGAACTGGTTGTTATGTGAAGGTGGAAGTGGTTTGACCTCTTTTGCCTGATTCTTCATGACAGAGAGAGAGAGAGAGAGATTATCTCACTATCGTAGTCTGGTTTGCATACATTAGTCTTCTGTAAAGCTTTTTCAGTGTGGCTCAATTTGTAAGTGTTTCTACATCAAAGCTAGTTGCCTCTGTAAATCCACAGTCCTTCTCAGTGTGTGTGAAATTATTATAATTCTTCACTCTTCGTTCAGGCTCAATTAAATATCTCGGTCCACACACAAAGAACCCAGTATGCCAGCTTCAGTACAATGAGCCATGTGACATGTTCCCTTCAATTCTCTTTTCTCCGTCGTGAAAAGTATCTTTTGAGATCAAAATAAAAGTAGAACATTGTTTATAAATCATATTCTCCATGTAAATTTTTCCTGTTAGATAACCATAGAAAAATTAAGTCAATTTTGAAATGATCTTCCTCCTCCTCCTCCTCCTCCTCCTCCCGACAGGGCTATTGCCTTGCTAATCTTACCATGATCCATTAAAAACAAGAGAGACTTCAGCACATTCAATGCTCCCCTGCAGTGTGGCCATCTATCTACTGACTGTCACTTCTCTTCGATCTAACATTGTTTCTTGTCTTCCTCACAGTTTGACTGAGGAGAACAGATTTGGTCCTGTGGGGGAGGTGAATGGAGGACAGAAAGAAGGGAAGAGAGGAAGAGAGAAACAGAGGGGGTACAAAGAAGGGCGAGTTTTAGTCCGGAGGGAGTGGAGCATACATGATGATACACCAAACACACTTCCGGGGGGGTTTCCAGGTCACGGAGGAGAGGAGGACAGAGGAGTCGAGGAGCGGACAGACTTTCACCCAATTGAGAATCTTCCTGTGTCTGCAGCCAGCCGCCCCTCCTCCAGTTCAGCTACTGTATTGTCAAGGGTCATAAGTCAAAAGCATGGACACAGCCAGTAACACCACCCTCAAAGCCCAACCATCTCCGGGCGGCATAGTACCCCAGCAGGGCATGCTAATCAAGTAGTGTGCAGTGGGAAAGCTGAACCAGAGTCCTTACGGCATTCAGTAGGAAGAGACGTCATCAAACTGCCCACTCAAGAAACCATTTCAAACTGTAACCAGTGCCTGGAACCTGTTTCAGGTTGTCAGTCAACCTATCCGGGTATTTGCTTCAACACCTGCATTGCTTGCTGTTTGGGGTTTTAGGCTGGGTTTCTGTACAGCACTTTGAGATATCAGCGGATATACGAAGGGCTATATAATTACATTTGATTTGATTTGATTTATTTACAAACAGCACATGAATTAAATTATCAACACGTACAGTATTGATCACGTCTTTACTAATGCTGCAGAAATGTGCTTTAAAACAGTATCCAAATCCATAGCATGTAGTAATCACAATATAATAACCATATCTAGAAAAAAACCAATTTCAAAAATGCTGGGCCTAATATAGTGTTTAAGAGGTCATACAATAAGTTTTGTAGTGATTCATATGTTGATGATGTAAAGATTATTTGCTGGCTTAATGTGTAATGAGGAGCAACCAGACACTGCACTTGACACAATTATGCAATTGCTTATTCCAGTTACTAATAAGCACGCACCCATTAAGAAAATTACTGTAAAAATGAGTAAATCTCCATGGATGGATGAGGAATTGAAAAATTGTACGGTTGAGAGGGATGAGGCAAAAGGAATGGCAAGTAAGTCTGGCAGCCCAACTGATTGGCAAACGTACTGCAAATAAAAAAGTCATGTGACTAAACTAAATCAAAATAAACTATACAGAGATCAATTATATAAAGAATGAGACTAAAAAGCTTTGGAGCACCTTTCACTACATTTTGGGGGAAAAAGCCAACTCGGCTCCATCATTCATTGAATCAGATGGCTCATTCATCACAAAGCCCACTGATATTGCCAACTACTTTAATGACTTTTTCCATTGGCAAGATAAGCAAACTTAGGGATGACATGCCAGCAACAAACGCTGACACTACACATCCAAGTATATCGGACCAAATTATGAAAGACAAGCATTGAAGTTTTGAATTCCGTAAAGTCAGTGTGGAAGAAGTTATTGTTGTCTATCAACAATGACAAGCCACCGGGGTCTGACAATCTGGATGGAAAATTACTGAGGACAATAGCGGACGATATTGCCACTCCTATTTGCCACATCTTCAATTTAAGCTTAGTAGAAAGTGTGTGCCCTCAGGCCTGGAGTGAAGTTAAAGTCATTCCACTACCCAATAATAGTAAAACACCCTTTACTGGCTCAAAAAGCCAACCAATCAGCCTGTTAATCAACCCTTAGTAAACTTCTGGGAAAAATGGTGTTTGACCAGATACAAAGCTATTTCACAGTAAACAAATTGACAACAGACTTTCAGCAAGCTTATAGGGAAGGACCCTCAACAAGCACAGCACTTACACAAATGACTGATGATTGGCTGAGAGAAATTAATGATACAATTATTGTGGGGGCATGTTAGACTTCAGTGCAGCTTTTGACATTATCGATCATAGTCGGCTGCTGGAAAAATGTATGTGCTATGGCTTTACACCCACTGCTATCATGTGGATAAAGAGTTACCTGTCTAACAGAACACAGAGGGTTTTCTTTAATGGAAGCCTCTCCAACATACAGTAATCCAGGTAGAATCAGGAATTCCCCAGGGTAGCTGTTTAGGCCCCTTGCTTTTTTCAATCTTTACTAACAACATGCCACTGGCATTGTGTAAGGCCTGTGTGTCTATGTACAGTATGTGGATGACTCAACACTATACATGTCAGCTACTACAGTGACTGAAATGACTGCAACATTTAACAAAGAGCTGCAGTTAGTTTTGGGAATGAATAGCAAGGAATAAACTAGTCCTAAATATTTCCAAAACTAAAAGCATTGTATTGGGACAAATAATTTACTACGTCTCGTAATTAATAATGTGGAAATTGAGCAAGTTGAGGTGACTAAACTGCTTGGAGTAACCCTGGATTGTAAACTGTCATAGTCAAAACATATTGATACAACAGAAGCTAAGATGGGGAGAAGTCTGTCCATAAAAAAGTGTTGCTCTGCCTTATTAACAGCACTATCAACAAGGCAGGTCCTACAGGCCCTAGTTTTGTCGCACCTGGACTACTGTTCAGTTGTGTGGTCAGGTGCCACAAAGAGGGACTTTGCAGAAAATTGCAGTTGGCTCTGAACAGGGCAGCACGTCTGGCCCTTAAAAGAACACGGAGAGCTAACATTAATGACATGCATGTCAATCTCTCATGGCTCAAAGTGGAAGAGAGATGAACTTCATCATTACTGTTTTTTGTATGAGGTGTTGACAAGCTGAATGTACCGAGCTGTCTGTTTAAAATACTGGCACACAGGTCGGACACTTACACATACCCCACACGACATGCCACTAGAGGTCTCCTCACAGTCCCCAAGTCCAGAACAGACTATGGAAGGTGCACAGTACTACATAGAGCCATGGAACTCTATTCCACATCAGGTAACTGATGCAAAGCAGTAGAATCTGATTTTTGTTTTTTAAATACACCTTATGGAACAACAGGGATTGTGAAGAGACACACACAAAGGTACAGACCCATGCATACGCACACATTGTAATTGTTGTCTGCTGGTACTGAACATTTTGTGTTGTGGACATGTAGTGGTGTAGGGATGTTATAGGATGTACTGTTTTATCTTTAGCTCATTCAGTACAAACATAGTTCACTGTTATATCTGTTGTTTGATACGTCATGTTGGTGCTTTGCTTTGTTTGGACCCCAGGAAGAGTAGCCAATGAATAAATACTAATACAAATGGCTGGAGCATTTCCAACATGGAACTGACGCCAGCAGGAATCTCACACCCGTACACAAACACACACAGGTCAGCCTTCCCATTGACCCTCACCGGTGTCATAGATGGAGGTCCCACTCTCTATTGGTTTCTGCATTGTGCCTCTCAGTCTCGTATGTGGGAGATATAGCTATAGAGCCATTCCATAATTGGTTCTCTCTTCTCTCCGTGTGTGTGTGTGTGTGAACAACAATATGGGAAGACGTACGTGAAAAAGCACACGCGCACACACACACACACACACACACATACTGCAGGCCCTCTCTTCATCATCTCTAATGGTGTTTTCTAGGAACAGATTACACTGAAAGCCGGGTCGTTTAGTTAATGCAGGTTCACCATTGTTTACACATGAAAGCTGACATCACACACACACACACACACACACACACACACACACACACACACACACACACACACACACAGATCAGACAGACTGGGGTGATCAGTTAATGTTGCTGAGCTTACAACCAGACGCCCACACATTGTTCCTACTGTCTGAGTCTAGCTGATGAGACAAACTGTCTGCTTCTGATAAGACAAACTGTCTGCTTTCGGATGAGACAAACTGTCTGCTTTCTGATGAGACAAACTGTCTGCTTTCTGATGAGACAAACTGTCTGCTTCTGATAAGACAAACGGTCTGCTTTCTTATGAGACAAACTGTCTGTCTGTCTCTGTGCTCCTCCTTTCTAATGGGTCTGTGTGTCTGCTGGAATGAGAGTCTAGCCCAATGCTAAATGGACATCACATGTGGGTTATACTTCTGACAGAAAGACAGCCCTAATGGACAACATCTACCTTCTGATCATCCATGCATTGTAGCCAACTGTGCTGTTTTGTGAAGTTCAGAATCTGAATTCAGAATGAGCTACTCTTCAAAGGTTATGGCAAGGTGCAAACGATGATAATCCGAATCAATGGGACGTTTTCCAACTGAAGCCCATTCTGAAACAGCTGCTCTGACACCATTATACTGGGCACTGGGACTGGCATACAGCAAATGGTTTTCCTTGGACTGCAAGTAAGGACAAAACTCTTTGGAAACTTCTGAAAAGTAGGCTTTCATACCATACTGCTTCTGTATGGCCAGGAGGTGCATATGTGAGTGTGCGATTGACAAATAATGAAAGCGAGAGAGAGAAAGTGTGTGTGTGTGTGTGTGTGTGTGTGTGTGTGTGTGTGTGTGTGTGTGTGTGTGTGTGTGTGTGTGTGTGTGTGTGTGTGTGTGTGTGTGTGTGTGTGTGTGTGCATAGAGGCAGAAAGTGAATGTGAATGTTAGCTGTACAGTAAGTATGAGTCCTGTCCTGGAGAGAAGTTTGGTCCTATTCCCCTTTATTGATTAGTTAGTAGGTGAGTGGTGCTGAGCCAACAGAACAGATCAGGCTAAAAGCCTTGGCTCTAATGGTGCACACTTGTTCACAGCACTGACTTTCAGGGCTCTCTGCAGCCTCACGGGACCTCAGGCTCTTTAGGCTTCACAGACACTCACACACATTCTCATGGCATGCGGCATGCTCGCTAGTGGTGCGCGGGTCAGCTGTTTGTTCACCAGCAATTGCTAATAAACCATCCACCTGACTATATGCGCAGCCTGCACTGTAGGCTTCAGTCAGAGACAGCGGAACTATTTTTTGACAGGTGGTGCAGGATTTATTTTTGCTGATTTATACTAAACTACACTGAACACAGATAAGCAACACGAAACAATTTCAACGATTTTACAGAGTTACAGTTCATATAAGGGAATCTGCCAATTGAAATAAGTTCATTAGGCCCTAATCTATGTATTTCACATGACTGGGTATGGGCACAGCCATATGTGGGCCTGGGAAGGCATAGGCCCACCCACTTGGGAGCAAGGCCCAGCCAATCAGAATGAGTTTTTACACACAAAATGGCTTTATTACAGACAGAAATACTCCTCAGTTTTATTCGCTGTCTGGGTGGCTGGTCTCAGACGATCCCGCAGGTGAAGAAGCCGGATGTGGAGGTCCTGGGCTGGCGTGGTTCCACATGGTCTGCGGTTGTGAGGCCAGTTGAGCGTACTGCCAAATTCTTTAAAACGATGTTGGAGGCAGCATATGGTAGAGAATTGAACATGAAATATTCTGGCAACAGCTCCGGTGGACATTCCTGCAGTCAGCATGCCAATTGCACGCTCCCTAAAAACTTAAATAAGCTTTTTGTGCACAAAGAACATTTCTGTAATCTTTTATTTCAGCTCATGTAACATGGGACCAGAGTCGGTTGTAGTAGCCCTTCTGCCGCCCTAGGCAAGAGCAAAAAATGCTGCCCCACAAAATTAGAATTGAGCCAGTAAGCAAAATCACGTTGAAAAGGCATATTTTCTGGATGTTGAAAAAAAAATGTTTTTTCAGACTTAGAAATCAGGTTTGTTTTTGGTTCTGAATGAAAAGTTGAAAAGACAAAATGTATGGACATCTTTGTTTTCCAGACTTAGAAATCAGGTTAATTGTAGATACAGGTTAAGATTTGGACCGGACCAAAACATCGTTGTCCGTGGACCTTGAAATCAAGGCCAAAAGATGTAGGCGTCGGTCTGTGCTTTCTACAGTGTTGCCTGGAATTGACATTTATGTATAACCATCTATGTGGTAAGTCTACCGCTCGGTAAAGTTTTCTCTGTCATCTCTGCTTCTTCTGCGGAGCAAAGACATTTAGGGAACGGGGAGAAAATGCAAAACAATTTTTAAAATACGAGAACGATTTTCTGTGCAAAATTTCCAAATGACATCAGTTTGATCGATCGTAAGGAAATAGAAATCTGTGAAAACAACCCAACATGTTTCTGATAAGATTTCAGTTCGACTTGGGATGCATATTTTATGAGGTTGAAATACTATCAGCTTTTGTGGTGCTGATAAAGACAGCACCTCTACAGACGGTCCCTAACTGCATTCACATTCTCTCAAGATGTCAAAATTTAGCCTGCGTTTGGTGTACCATTTTACTGCAAGAAATGCTTAATTCTGCAGGAGTTAATATTAAGGCTACGTGAGAGGTTATAGACCAACAGTCAGTGTCCAGATTTCAGTGTCCATTTAACCCATCTGTTCAGGACAGTCCCCTTGACGTTGATTATTTTTGTGCTCCTTTTCTTAATGAGGGCTGGCAGTTGGCTGTTCTCCCTCTCCCACTACTCCCTCCTACCCTTCTCACTCCTCCTACCTCCTCCTCCTCCTTTCTCCACCTATTTGAAGTCCCTGTCTTGTGACTGTCAAATTTGTTTATCGCCTCACAATCATCACACATAATACTGCTATCATCCTCTTTAACCACTTCAACAAATCCTTCCCAAACATTACATTTCTGGAACCCCCCGTGTCATTATTTTAAACTCCATTTCACAGCTTTCCTCTTAAATTACGACATCGTCCTTGTTAACTTTTTCTGCCCGTTCCCAAAAGCATTTGGTAATTGGCATGTATGCTATTTGGCGCGCGAACAGTTAGGCCCTAAACTGGGTTTATGCGCTAATGCCAGATAGCCTAAAATAATGAATGAAAAACTTCAATGACGCCAATAGATATGAAATGCACAAGGATGATCCATTTATGGATTTTTTAAGGGTTTTCCCTCTCCCTATGGCTATTTCATATAGAGGGTAACCTAATGATCACAGCATGTTCGTGTTAGAGTAACTCCTCTGTCAGACCTGAAATCCCTCCACTGTGGCCTTGGACTGATTCATGTAAATGTCCCAATTTTGATTATGAAAATGAATCGTATTGTAATTCTGGCTTCTCAAACTAAACTCGGACATTTCGATAATTACTGAGACGTGTTTCTGAATAGATAAAATGTTTATAGATCAGATCGAGCTGGCAGAGATGGGTGGGTTGTGTCGCCATATTCATGAAGAACAACTTGAATGTTGCTGTGTGTATGAACGTTGCTTGTCTAGTTGAATGTCTAGTCTTGAATGTGGGCCTTGGTAATAATGCCCAACTAACGTTAATGGGAGTTTGTCACCTTCCTCTCTGCTTCCTTTATGTGCTTTTAGCAAATCGTCTGACCTGCTGTCTAACTATGCTAAATCCAAATTACTATTAGCGGAGATCTTAATCTGGATTGGTTGGAAGATATTTGTACAGAGCTAAATCTAACTCAGCTAAATAACACCCTGACAAATCGACTCTCTTAGGTATTATTCGAAACAAATGCCTTCATAAGTTTACAACCAATGGGATATTTGCTAATGAATTCAGTGACCGTTGTCCCTTTGCCTGCATAAGAGATGTTAAGTGACCTAAATCTTGTTCACACATTGTTACAAAAATAAATGATAGTCATTTTAACCTCTTCAACCTATGGGGGCGCTATTTCATTATTGGATAAAAAAAACGTGCCCGTCTTAAGCGCAATATTTTGTCACACAAAGATGCTTGACTATGCATATAATTGATAGCTTTGGAAAGAAAACACTCTGACGTTTCCAAAACTGCAAAGATATTATCTGTGAGTGGCACAGAACTGATGCTACAGGCAAAACCAAGATGAAAATTCAAACAGGAAATGAGCAGAATTTTTGAGGCTCTGTTTTCCATTGTCTCCTTATATGGCTGTGAATGCACCAGGAATGAGCCTGCCCATTCTGTCCTTTCCCCAAGGTGTCTGCAGCATTGTGACGTGTTTGTAGGCATATCATTGGAAGATTGGCCATAAGAGACTACATTTACCAGGTGTCCGCCCGGTGTCCTTTGTCTAAATTGGTGCGTAATCTTCAGCTGCAGGCATTTTCCCATGGGATTCAGAGGGGAAAGCACACTTCCACGAACGATATATCATCGAAGAGATATGTGAAAAACACCTTGAGGATTGATTCTAAACAACGTTTGCCATGTTTCAGTTGATATTATGGAGTTAATTTGGAAAAAAGTTCGGCGTTTTGATGACTGAATTTTCGGGGTTTTTTGGTAGCCAAACGTGATGTACCAAACGGAGCGATTTCTCCTATACAAAGAATCTTTTTGGACAAACTGAGCATTTGCTATCTAACTGAGAGTCTCCTCATTGAAAACATCTGAAGTTCTTCAAAGGTAAATGATTTTCATGAATAGTTAACGTTGTGTTATGCTAATGAGCTTGCGGATAGATTTACACAATCCTGGATACAGGTTTTTTTCGTAGATAAACGTGACGCAGAAAACGGAGTGATTTCTCCTAAACAAATCATCTTTCAGGAAAAACTGAACATTTGCTATCTAACTGAGAGTCTCCTCATTGAAAACATCCGAAGTTCTTCAAAGGTAAATGATTTTATTTGAATGCTTTTCTGGTTTTTGTGAAAATGTTGCCTGCTGAATGCTAACGCTAAATGCTATGCTAGCTACCAATAGCTATCAATACTGTTACACAAATGCTTGTTTTGCTATGGTTGAGAAGCATATTTTTGAAAATCTGAGATGACAGTGTTGTTAACAAAAGTCTAAGCTTGAGAGCTAGCATATTGATTTCATTTCATTTGCGATTTTCATGAATAGTTAACGTTGTGTT